>NW_027094392.1:0-107714 GCF_029207755.1 Chamaea fasciata
ATACAAGATTTTGCTTGACATCCAAAACTACAGAATTGGCAGTAACAACAATTCAAAGCAACACACATTCTGATTTTTAAAAAGTTTGTGACATTGCAGGACTACTACTGTAGCAATCCACATCACTCACTAATCTCCTTGGGGCTATATGGGCACTGCATAAGATCTTCTTCAGGCTAGCTGTGCTAGCCGTTCTGAGAGAAAGTGGCATTGTTTAGCAAGACCGCCTTTTTCCAGACCTTTTGTGACTTTTTTTCTTTTTTCTTTTTTTTTTTTTTTTATTTAAGGCCATTTAAGCGCATAATTTAGCTAAATGCATCTTCCTTAGAGGGATCCTGCCTTTAAAAAATGGAAGTGTGGGAGAAGAAAGCAGTCTATCCTTATGCAGAGGTGAAACAGGTGTTTCTCTTCCATGGCTCTGGGCAAGCCTGCACAGACCTAAGGGTAAGGGCTAGCCCAGTAATTATGGCTGACCTGGTACACCCCTGATGCCCGCTTTGACTGTGAGCATGATAGTCACAGTAACAGGATGGAGTTTTGTCTTCTAATCCCAGGTGGGTAGAGCTCATCCTCAGGACCACGTAGGATGACCAACACATCCTTCATGACTCGTTCTCTGAGCTGGATGAGATCTGTATGAAAGAGGCTGAAGATGCCGAGTGCAAAGAAATGGCAAGGTAAATCCCTGCTGCCGGCTGCGATGGGAGAGAAGTACCCATGCTGGCAATACCCTCGGGCTCTGCCTTCTGCTCTCTGGAACACTTTCTGCAGCTGCTGATGGAAGCAGCCTTCTCCTCTTGCCAGCCCAGAGCTTTAGCAATGCAAGTGGAGACCTGGAGCTGAAGAGGAGATGAATGACAGTATCAAGTGAAGGATCATGCCCTATGTGGCTACTCTCTCCTTGCACAGCCTCTGAACTGAGGAGCTGCACCACAAATGAAAGGATGCTGCTGGACAATTGTGCCAACAGCATCAAAGACACTGAAGGTAACGCGGGAGCCACATCCCTCTGGGAGTGGCCGAGCTTGGTTTGTCACATGGCCCTTCACTCCCAAATCAACCTTGCCCCGAAGATGCATCCTTTTTCACAAGTCCCATTGGATCTTTAAATTCTGTAGTCATCATCTCTCTAGTATTGCGAAGGCTGGCTCATTAAGTCGATTCCTAAGGCATCCGAGGAAACATTTGCTTACCACACTTCAGCCTATTAGTCGGCCTTTTGTACAGTCCCTAACACTTGGTGGCCTACAGCTGGTAGTCTCGTTTCCTAAGTACTGCTAGTTATACAAAGAATTCCATAGTCCTGCGTTACCTGGGTTAGTTGGAACAGTTCAAGTTTTTGTCCTGCACCTATGGCTAAGCTTAACTAGCCAGAATAGCTAGGCATGCTCACACGAGCGACACCCAAGGTTTTCTGCCTCTCATGCTGGAGTGGCAGTCCTCACCTTCCCTTGGAGGCTTTCTCATAGCCCTCCTAACACTGGGGTTTCTGCTCTTTGTCTTGCACTGACACCTCATCCCTTTCTTGACCCTCACCCTGCCTTAAGCCCATGTCCAGCATGAGCCTTGCCAGCCAAGGCTGTCTACCTTGCACCGGCTCTTAGCCATTTCAGTCTTCATCAATTCCCAAGACATTCAAAAAAGAGGAGAATCGTATTGATGCATTTCTCATGGAAGGAGGAGATGACTCCAGTACAACTTATGAATAGGGGTGGAGACTCCCTAACAGAAAAACAATTTTACAACCTCTACTACTGACAGAACAGAAGTATGCATATGCAACAAATGGTCAAATGCACAAAAACTCCCCAACTTTCCAGATTTTCTTGGTACCCTTTCCTGTCTCAAACTCAGCTCTATGTTATTGCTTCATAGTTGTTCCTAAAGCATTTCAATAGGGTTCTGTATATTCCTCCAGGAGAGGCTGCAGCACCTGGACCATGACCTCCCCATCTGGACCGCAGAGGCACAGGGCATACAAGATGCTGTTCTCTGCTCTCGCTGCCAGCCACCGCTGGGACCCATAGATTGCCTCCAGCCTCTGGCGCAGCCAGGGCAGCATAGGGTCAAGAACATGCTCTTCTTTTTGGAAAAGTTCTGCCCAGACCTTGGCAGCAGGCTACCCACAGCCTCTGCCCCTGCAGGCCCCTGCTCAGCTGGGGAAGGTGTCCCTTGCACAGGAACCGCTCCTGGGCGCTGGCAGCTGTTTCCATCCAGGAGGCCAAGAGATCTTTCTGCCTCTCTCTTGGTCTCTGGTGATTCTCCCTGGGGTGTGATGACACACTCGAGGTATTTTTGTTCCCGCAGAGAAAACCTGACAGACTCTATCAATCTTCTGCAGAGTGGGCACTCTGCTTTCTTCTCTGCCCAACGCAGCATGCAGCCCATGCAGAACTCATGGCCACAGGGTATGGCATAAGCAACACCCTCTTGCTCATCATGACAAATGGGGCAGCTGCACTCTGTCCCCATGGCTCTGTCTGTTCTCCATGGCAATTCAGGGAGTCCTGAGAAGCTGCTCCCCATCACTGGCACTACCAAAGAATCTCACACACTGCAACAAAATGGAGAAACCTTGGTCTCTTCCTGTCCCAAGGAGCAGATGAAAAAATGCCCGAGCCCCTGGACAAGGATATCCTCCTGACTCCTCAAGCCCTAATGACCTTCTCACTACCACCCTGGGGAGACTCAGCCTTCAAGGTCTTACAGGCATGCTTGACAGGCTGTGACTTTCCTGAGAGCGTGGAAAGATGGTCTCGGGCAGCTGAAATCGTGTAGGGTTGAGACTCCTGTCTGTGCAAAACAGGTGCTGGGATTAAGTGGTTCAACAATTTGGAGGTCCTGAATTTTTAATTAAATCTCCGGAGGCTGGATTTTTCCTTTCTTTCTATCTTTTTTAAGTTCACTCTTGAATCAGAAAATGTTATTCATTGAATGCAGTTTTTATAAGGGGGAGGTTCTCTTCCAAAGTAAACGCTGTGGGCAAAAATTTAATATGGCCTTAGCAGGCACTGCGCACGTCAGCTGGGTATGCTGGTCAAGCATCACCTCTGCAGGTGATCTCTAGGGAAGAGTAGATGCGTGGCTTTGCTCCCCGCTGATGGCTCTTAGGGGCTCTAAGAACCTATGCACCCTTGATGACCAGAGCTGCATAAGATATTGCAAGACACTTAAAGAGCAGAATTGCCTTAAACACCAATCACAGAACCACAGAATCGACTAGGTTGGAAAAAAAACCACCTGAGACCATTGAGTCAAACCTATGACTCAACACCACCTTGTCAACCAGACCACAGCACTGAAAGCCATGTGCTATCTTTGCTTAAACACCTCCAGGTGACTCCACCGCCTCCCTGGGAAGCCTATTCCAATGCCCAAAATCACCCTTTCTGTGAAGAATCTTCTTCTCAATGTCCAGTCCCAACTTCCTGTGGTACAGCTTAAGACTTTGTCGGCTTCTCTTGCTGCTTGCCTGGGAGAAGAGACTGACCCCCACTGGGCTATACCCTCCTTTCGGGGACTTATAGAGGTTGGTACGCTCACCCCTGAGCCTTCTCTTCTCCAAGCTAAGCAACCCCAGCTCCCTCAGCTGCTCCTCATAAGACATGTGTCCCAGACCATTCACTATCCTTGTTGCCCTCCTCTGGACCCATTTGAGCATCTCAACGTCCTTCCTAAAGTGAGGAGCCCAGAACTGGACGCAGCACTCAAGGTGCGGCCTCACCAGTGCTGACTAGAGGGGAAGAATGACCTCCCCGCTCCTGCTGGCCACACCATTCCTGATCCAGGCCAGGATGCCATTGGCCTTCTTGGCCACCAGAGCGCACTGCTGGCTCACGTTCAGCTGCTGTCTCCAGTAGCCCCAGGTCCCTTTTCCGCCTGGGCACTGTCCAGCCACACCAACCCCAGCTTGTGGTGCTGCAGGGGCTTGCTGTGATTCAAAGGCACGACCTGGCACTTGGACTTGTGAAACCTCCCATTGTTGGATTCAGCACACCTATCCAGCCTGTCCAGGTCCCTCTGCAGAGCCCTCCTACCCTCTAACAGAGCAGTGCTTGCTCCCAGCTTGGTGTCATCTGCAAGGTGATCCCCTTGTCCGCATCATCAATGAAGATATTTAAACAAGACTGGTCCCAACACAGACCCCTGGGGGGCTGCACTAAGTGACTAGCCCCCATCTGGATGCAGGACCATTCACCTCCAGTCTCTGGGCCTGGCCATCCAGCCAGTTCTGAACACGGCTCCTGCCCAAGCTGTGGGCTACCAGCTTTTCCAGGAGTGCGCTACGGGAGATGGGGTAAGAGGCTTTGCTGAAGGCCTGGTATACAACATCCACAGCCTTCCCGTCATCCACCTGGCGGGTCAGCTGGTAACAAAGGGAGATCAGGTTGGTTAAAGCACAACCTGCCCCTCCTAAATCCCTGCTGGCTGGGTCTGATCCCTCAGCTGTCCTGTAGGTGCTGCGTTATCGCACTTAAGATGATCTCTTGTTTAACCTTACTGAGTACCAAGGTCAGGCTGACAGGCCTGTAGTTTCCCATGTGCTCCTTATGGCCCTTCTTATGGATGAGCATCACGTTGGCCAGCCCAGTCGTCTTGTTACCCAGGACTGATGGTAAATGATGGAAAGCGTCTTGGTGAGGTCTTCTGCCATCTCCTGCACCACCCTAGGATGAATCCTGTCTGGTCTCATCGACTTGTCAGCATCTAAGTGGCTCAGATGGTCACTAACTACTTTCTCTCCTGGATAACAGGAGAGGCTGTTCTGTTCCCTGCTCCCCATCGACGAGTTCAGGAGGCCAGTTGCCTTGAGGACAACCCGTCTTTTTGTTGAAAACTGAAGCAAAGAAGATGCTAGGGACCTCAGCCTTTTCCTCATCTTTGAAAACTATATTCCCTCCCTTATGCAATAAAGATTAGAAGTTCTTGCCCCTCCAAGATGCATTAAGATTATTGAAAGGCTTTGCCCACTGTGACAAACTCTCCAAAGAAGCAACTGCTCATCGGCAGCAACTGAAGCTCCCCCTCCCTGAACATGCCTCTGTGAAACTTGGGCTGTCAGTTAAGCCACCTGAGAGGAATGTGAGGTAGGATTGGATGCGCTCTCAGACTAGCAGGAGGAAAACAGATACTGGAGGAGCACTGATACTGGACAGAAAGAACCCACACTCAAAGCCAACAAAGCCACTCTGTTGAAAAGCAACTCTGAGTGGGTAACTGTAGCCAATGAGCATTGATTCCTTTGTTGGCTAAAATGCCGAAATAGCAAAAAGGTTTGAATACCTGGGGGAACCACACCAGCAAGAAGACCAGGGTGAAGAAAAGATGCAAGAGGATGCTTTCTGGATCCAAGTGCGGTGATAGCTTTCTACTTCAACTGTCTCACTCTTTCTCTCCCTCTGGCCCTCCTGTCTTTCCTATTTCTATCTCTCTACCTCATGCTTACTGTTAAAGAAAATCCATGCTATTGACTTCGGCACATGCCTCTTACCTTCAGGTAGAGGCATGTGTCAATAATCGGATCATAGAAGACGTGCTGGTACAACAGACAGCTACTGTGAGAGGGTGAGATGTGCAATTGATCCTTGGCCCAGGGACTGGCACTGGAGAAGGCAGATGCAGCTCTTCCCTTCCCTGGAGTGTTTGTGCATTGGTCTTACACGCCACTCCTACGTGGAAGGGAGCAACAGAGGTTCGTCGATGTTCACGGATGGAAAAGAATGGCAAAAAGCAAAAGGGTCCAAAAAAACCTCACCGCTTTTTATTAACAAACTACACACTCAGCATGGCAATTGGTATATGTTTTGCCACTACCTTCTAATGATAAGACAGAAGACTAAAAGAAAAGAGGGAAGAAGAAGGGGAAGAGGAATCGGGTAGGAGAGGAAAGAAGATTAAAGTCCTGGGTCCAGCACTGATCCAGCCAACAGGTGTCCAGGGTCCTGAGAGAATGCCACCCGGCCTCTGTGGTGCTACATTTTTTTAGGTAAGTTTTCCCCATTCTGGGATTTGGTTCCTCACTCTTCGTACAAATGAGTTGGCATGTGCAGCCTAGTATTCTAGACTTTTCTGGAAATGGGCTGGGGGGCTTTGGGTTTGTTTTCTTTTTTTTTTGTGGTCTTGATTCTCCATCTATTGGTCTTGCTTGCTCCTTGACCCCACTCCTGCACTTAAGCTGTTCTTTATGTTGTGTGGTCACTACAGACTGGAACAGGAACTTCAGCTCCAGAATGGGGCTGGCCTACGTTCAATACAGCTCCCCTTTCCAGGCACATGCTGTTATAACTCGTTTGCTTGATGGCTGTTGGTGTTCAGGGCATAGCAGTGCATGAACTCTTTACTGCTTAGGTTTCTACATGGGCCAAAAAACCCAGTTGCCATCTGATGGGGACAAAAACCATCCTTAGGGCACAGAGGAGAATGAAGGGCTTCACATTTTTGATGACAGGGCAACATCTGCACCCTTCTTCTCTTTTCTCTCGTTTTCCTAGTGTTGTGTTTCTTGAACTTGTTTTTGCAAACTTAAGGTGCCAGATGCTACTCTTTCGCTGTAGATGCACCGATAGCTGTGGGGAAGGCATTGATCTGTACGGAAGGGAGTGTGAAGCCAAATTCTTCCTAGATGAGTATGAAGGGATCCCTGAGTTCAGGGCTGCTTGGGCAAAATCAAGCCAGCGGGATTTTAGAGAATTTGGATGCAAATTTGTCGCAGAGCAGAAAATACAGATCTCCTTTTTAGTTTGCTTCCAATTTAATTCCGTTTAATGCAATTCAAATTAATAGAACTCAGAAGGAAAGGGTTGTGGTCTACTGTAGCCTGAACTGCAGCTGGTCCATTTTGCCGTTCAAACAATTTTTCCCTTTAGGTACAGCAAGATCTCCTTCAGCAGATTAAAGAATTGGAGCAGCTTTGCCCGAGGAACTGGACAGGGTTGAGTTGGTCTTGGAGGTAGTGTCTGCAGGGGGGTTGAGGTGTAGGCTGGTGCTGGCGTAATTCCTGGTACTGGCCTTCTTCCCACTGTAGTCCGGATCCAGTCGTAGTAGTACTGAGTGGAGCTGGAGACTGCAGGCCGTTTAGGTCTAGCACAGCCTACTCCCCAGCTGGTCACACCAATTTGCCAGAAGAAGCCGGCATGCTTATCTTGGCAGACAAGAGGCCCCCCGCTGTCACCCTGGAGCAGAGCAGAGAGGATTAAGGTGCCTCTGTGTGCCCCTGTCAGCAGTCGGAGTTGGTTGCTTTACTCTCTTCAGCCCCTGCCAGAAGAACTGGACTCCTGGCTGAGCAAGGCCCTGCTCAAGTGCTGGAACCTGTAGAACCTCAGCACCCTTGGGAGCAGGTTGGGGGCCTGTCAGGTGAGGCTCTCTGTCTCCCCTGTGCTTGGATGCTTCAGGGTTAGCATCTGGACCCCAGAGAGCAAGGACCCACGGATGGGAAAGGGGGCAGAAGCTTCAGCGGCAGTGCAGAGCCGGGGCTGGGAGAGCAATTGGTCAGGGAAAGCACACGCTGGGCTGTGCTTGGGTGGTGGGATGAGGCTGCCTACACTGCTGGGGGCTGGGGGACTCAGCATGCTCCTACCTGGCAGGTGCCAAGGCTGCCCTGGCCAGCACACACGTGGAAGTCATAGATGTACCCATGCAGCCACTCACTACTGTTGCAGATCTGATTAGGGACCACTTGCACCTTGGCCTGCTGCAGGATATCTCTACCTGAAGCTGTGAGCAGAGAAAGGAATGAGCTCCCAGCAGCTCTTTGCCCGTGTGTTGAAGTTTTTCCCTAGAGGCTTGCTGGCCTCTAGAGAGGTGTTGGGAGTGCTGTGTCACTGCTGTGTGGCATTGGGCAGCATGTCCCACGGCCTAACTCTGCTGTCAGGAAGGCCCAGCCGTCTCTCCCTGGTGGGCCAAGCTTGCCCTCAGGGTCCAGATCCTTTATGGGAACTCACTCACATTTCACGATTCTGTCACCCCAGCCAGCAACGTAACAGTTTTTCAGCTCCGACACTTTCACTGCAGGACCAGGCAGGCAGGCGGTCTGAATGGTGGAGCTGCACTGGACTGGCCGATCCAGTTCCAGCAAGGCGATGTCGTTATACTCAAGGTCAGGGATGTATTTTTCATGAATAATCAGCCGCTTAATCCGGCGCACTTCCACACCAGGGCCCGACTGGCCCAACGAGGTGGCCCCAAGAACGATGGCCCACTCGCTGATGGGACTGGAAGGCAGATGGAGAGAGGGGTGAGGGGGAGTAGAATCACGGGCTGTAACGCCCCAGCCCTTCCTGCCTTCTGCTTCCTGAGGCAGAGAGGGAAAACAGCACTCCACAGAGTGAAAGTAGGCTTGAGATATATTGAGCTGCAGGCTGCTAGGAAGCGGTGGCATGAACCCAGTCGTCTCCCTGAGCAGTCTCTCAGCTGGGCCCTGCAATGTCCTGGCACTAGGCACATGCAAGGAAATGGGATGGGAATAGCATGCACTGGTGGTGTGGGGATATCCCTGTGCCCAGGTCCTCCTTACTTTGTGATGTTGACAAAGCAGTGGGCAGCTGAGAGCAGCCACTTTGCGCTGATGAGGGTCCCTCCACAGATATGCACAGATACCGGTGGTTTCCAGACGCAGCGGATACTGGCGATCCCAGCCCAGGCCCCAGACCCTGGCATGACATCTGTGCCACCCACAACGCGTGATGAGCTGAAGGTAGTACCCATGGGCCGCAGCCCACAAGTCTGTCTGTAAGCAGAAAGTCGTTAGTGTCCCATGAGAAGGCCTGCTGCTGTGCTGAAGGTCAGCCAGCTTCCCTCCTCACAAGGCTCTGGTTGCAAAGCCAGCAGGGAACTGCCTGGGATGTCCATATGTTTGCCCATTTCTGCTTTAGCCCCTTAGACAACTGGTGCCAGCAGCCTGGCCAGTGGTGATAAACAGAGACTCCCACCTACTCTGGGAACTGCTGTGGCCACAGGTGGCAAGCGGGCACCCACAGGGAAGCCCCTAAGCCTTTGCCTGGGCCCCCGAAGAGCCTGAGGCTACTTACCCACAGGCGCCATGTGCAGGCCCGCACAGAGCCAGTAGGATGAGGATGCACAACAAAATCATTGCCGTCACAGCTGCAAGTCAGCTGCAAGGAGAGAGAGCTTGACACCTCCAGGGCAGCTGCCAACGTAATGCCAACGGAATTTGCATTGCCGCAGTGCCCTCGGCCCTAGGCCTGATGTCACGGAGGGACTGGTTCCATGTTGCAGACACGGTGCTGGCCGCTGCAGGCAGGGGGGAAGGGCAATTTAAAGGCCTAAAACCACAGAAAGGTCTGGATTGGAAGGTACCTTAAGGACTGACTAGTTTCAAACTCCAACCATGCACACAGAGGCCTTCCACTACACCAGGTTGCTCAGAGTCCCATCCAAGCTGGCCTCAAACGGTAAAAGGAATGGGGCATCCACAGCTTCTCTGGGAAACATGTGCCACTGTTGTGCTAATGATACAAGATTTTGCTTGACATCCAAAACTACAGAATTGGCAGTAACAACAATTCAAAGCAACACACATTCTGATTTTTAAAAAGTTTGTGACATTGCAGGACTACTACTGTAGCAATCCACATCACTCACTAATCTCCTTGGGGCTATATGGGCACTGCATAAGATCTTCTTCAGGCTAGCTGTGCTAGCCGTTCTGAGAGAAAGTGGCATTGTTTAGCAAGACCGCCTTTTTCCAGACCTTTTGTGACTTTTTTTCTTTTTTCTTTTTTTTTTTTTTTATTTAAGGCCATTTAAGCGCATAATTTAGCTAAATGCATCTTCCTTAGAGGGATCCTGCCTTTAAAAATGGAAGTGTGGGAGAAGAAAGCAGTCTATCCTTATGCAGAGGTGAAACAGGTGTTTCTCTTCCATGGCTCTGGGCAAGCCTGCACAGACCTAAGGGTAAGGGCCTAGCCCAGTAATTATGGCTGACCTGGTACACCCCTGATGCCCGCTTTGACTGTGAGCATGATAGTCACAGTAACAGGATGGAGTTTTGTCTTCTAATCCCAGGTGGGTAGAGCTCATCCTCAGGACCACGTAGGATGACCAACACATCCTTCATGACTCGTTCTCTGAGCTGGATGAGATCTGTATGAAAGAGGCTGAAGATGCCGAGTGCAAAGAAATGGCAAGGTAAATCCCTGCTGCCGGCTGCGATGGGAGAGAAGTACCCATGCTGGCAATACCCTCGGGCTCTGCCTTCTGCTCTCTGGAACACTTTCTGCAGCTGCTGATGGAAGCAGCCTTCTCCTCTTGCCAGCCCAGAGCTTTAGCAATGCAAGTGGAGACCTGGAGCTGAAGAGGAGATGAATGACAGTATCAAGTGAAGGATCATGCCCTATGTGGCTACTCTCTCCTTGCACAGCCTCTGAACTGAGGAGCTGCACCACAAATGAAAGGATGCTGCTGGACAATTGTGCCAACAGCATCAAAGACACTGAAGGTAACGCGGGAGCCACATCCCTCTGGGAGTGGCCGAGCTTGGTTTGTCACATGGCCCTTCACTCCCAAATCAACCTTGCCCCGAAGATGCATCCTTTTTCACAAGTCCCATTGGATCTTTAAATTCTGTAGTCATCATCTCTCTAGTATTGCGAAGGCTGGCTCATTAAGTCGATTCCTAAGGCATCCGAGGAAACATTTGCTTACCACACTTCAGCCTATTAGTCGGCCTTTTGTACAGTCCCTAACACTTGGTGGCCTACAGCTGGTAGTCTCGTTTCCTAAGTACTGCTTAGTTATACAAAGAATTCCATAGTCCTGCGTTACCTGGGTTAGTTGGAACAGTTCAAGTTTTTGTCCTGCACCTATGGCTAAGCTTAACTAGCCAGAATAGCTAGGCATGCTCACACGAGCGACACCCAAGGTTTTCTGCCTCTCATGCTGGAGTGGCAGTCCTCACCTTCCCTTGGAGGCTTTCTCATAGCCCTCCTAACACTGGGGTTTCTGCTCTTTGTCTTGCACTGACACCTCATCCCTTTCTTGACCCTCACCCTGCCTTAAGCCCATGTCCAGCATGAGCCTTGCCAGCCAAGGCTGTCTACCTTGCACCGGCTCTTAGCCATTTCAGTCTTCATCAATTCCCAAGACATTCAAAAAACAGGAGAATCGTATTGATGCATTTCTCATGGAAGGAGGAGATGACTCCAGTACAACTTATGAATAGGGGTGGAGACTCCCTAACAGAAAAACAATTTTACAACCTCTACTACTGACAGAACAGAAGTATGCATATGCAACAAATGGTCAAATGCACAAAAACTCCCCAACTTTCCAGATTTTCTTGGTACCCTTTCCTGTCTCAAACTCAGCTCTATGTTATTGCTTCATAGTTGTTCCTAAAGCATTTCAATAGGGTTCTGTATATTCCTCCAGGAGAGGCTGCAGCACCTGGACCATGACCTCCCCATCTGGACCGCAGAGGCACAGGGCATACAAGATGCTGTTCTCTGCTCTCGCTGCCAGCCACCGCTGGGACCCATAGATTGCCTCCAGCCTCTGGCGCAGCCAGGGCAGCATAGGGTCAAGAACATGCTCTTCTTTTTGGAAAAGTTCTGCCCAGACCTTGGCAGCAGGCTACCCACAGCCTCTGCCCCTGCAGGCCCCTGCTCAGCTGGGGAAGGTGTCCCTTGCACAGGAACCGCTCCTGGGCGCTGGCAGCTGTTTCCATCCAGGAGGCCAAGAGATCTTTCTGCCTCTCTCTTGGTCTCTGGTGATTCTCCCTGGGGTGTGATGACACACTCGAGGTATTTTTGTTCCCGCAGAGAAAACCTGACAGACTCTATCAATCTTCTGCAGAGTGGGCACTCTGCTTTCTTCTCTGCCCAACGCAGCATGCAGCCCATGCAGAACTCATGGCCACAGGGTATGGCATAAGCAACACCCTCTTGCTCATCATGACAAATGGGGCAGCTGCACTCTGTCCCCATGGCTCTGTCTGTTCTCCATGGCAATTCAGGGAGTCCTGAGAAGCTGCTCCCCATCACTGGCACTACCAAAGAATCTCACACACTGCAACAAAATGGAGAAACCTTGGTCTCTTCCTGTCCCAAGGAGCAGATGAAAAAATGCCCGAGCCCCTGGACAAGGATATCCTCCTGACTCCTCAAGCCCTAATGACCTTCTCACTACCACCCTGGGGAGACTCAGCCTTCAAGGTCTTACAGGCATGCTTGACAGGCTGTGACTTTCCTGAGAGCGTGGAAAGATGGTCTCGGGCAGCTGAAATCGTGTAGGGTTGAGACTCCTGTCTGTGCAAAACAGGTGCTGGGATTAAGTGGTTCAACAATTTGGAGGTCCTGAATTTTTAATTAAATCTCCGGAGGCTGGATTTTTCCTTTCTTTCTATCTTTTTTAAGTTCACTCTTGAATCAGAAAATGTTATTCATTGAATGCAGTTTTTATAAGGGGGAGGTTCTCTTCCAAAGTAAACGCTGTGGGCAAAAATTTAATATGGCCTTAGCAGGCACTGCGCACGTCAGCTGGGTATGCTGGTCAAGCATCACCTCTGCAGGTGATCTCTAGGGAAGAGTAGATGCGTGGCTTTGCTCCCCGCTGATGGCTCTTAGGGGCTCTAAGAACCTATGCACCCTTGATGACCAGAGCTGCATAAGATATTGCAAGACACTTAAAGAGCAGAATTGCCTTAAACACCAATCACAGAACCACAGAATCGACTAGGTTGGAAAAAAAACCACCTGAGACCATTGAGTCAAACCTATGACTCAACACCACCTTGTCAACCAGACCACAGCACTGAAAGCCATGTGCTATCTTTGCTTAAACACCTCCAGGTGACTCCACCGCCTCCCTGGGAAGCCTATTCCAATGCCCAAAATCACCCTTTCTGTGAAGAATCTTCTTCTCAATGTCCAGTCCCAACTTCCTGTGGTACAGCTTAAGACTTTGTCGGCTTCTCTTGCTGCTTGCCTGGGAGAAGAGACTGACCCCCACTGGGCTATACCCTCCTTTCGGGGACTTATAGAGGTTGGTACGCTCACCCCTGAGCCTTCTCTTCTCCAAGCTAAGCAACCCCAGCTCCCTCAGCTGCTCCTCATAAGACATGTGTCCCAGACCATTCACTATCCTTGTTGCCCTCCTCTGGACCCATTTGAGCATCTCAACGTCCTTCCTAAAGTGAGGAGCCCAGAACTGGACGCAGCACTCAAGGTGCGGCCTCACCAGTGCTGACTAGAGGGGAAGAATGACCTCCCCGCTCCTGCTGGCCACACCATTCCTGATCCAGGCCAGGATGCCATTGGCCTTCTTGGCCACCAGAGCGCACTGCTGGCTCACGTTCAGCTGCTGTCTCCAGTAGCCCCAGGTCCCTTTTCCGCCTGGGCACTGTCCAGCCACACCAACCCCAGCTTGTGGTGCTGCAGGGGCTTGCTGTGATTCAAAGGCACGACCTGGCACTTGGACTTGTGAAACCTCCCATTGTTGGATTCAGCACACCTATCCAGCCTGTCCAGGTCCCTCTGCAGAGCCCTCCTACCCTCTAACAGAGCAGTGCTTGCTCCCAGCTTGGTGTCATCTGCAAGGTGATCCCCTTGTCCGCATCATCAATGAAGATATTTAAACAAGACTGGTCCCAACACAGACCCCTGGGGGGCTGCACTAAGTGACTAGCCCCCATCTGGATGCAGGACCATTCACCTCCAGTCTCTGGGCCTGGCCATCCAGCCAGTTCTGAACACGGCTCCTGCCCAAGCTGTGGGCTACCAGCTTTTCCAGGAGTGCGCTACGGGAGATGGGGTAAGAGGCTTTGCTGAAGGCCTGGTATACAACATCCACAGCCTTCCCGTCATCCACCTGGCGGGTCAGCTGGTAACAAAGGGAGATCAGGTTGGTTAAAGCACAACCTGCCCCTCCTAAATCCCTGCTGGCTGGGTCTGATCCCTCAGCTGTCCTGTAGGTGCTGCGTTATCGCACTTAAGATGATCTCTTGTTTAACCTTACTGAGTACCAAGGTCAGGCTGACAGGCCTGTAGTTTCCCATGTGCTCCTTATGGCCCTTCTTATGGATGAGCATCACGTTGGCCAGCCCAGTCGTCTTGTTACCCAGGACTGATGGTAAATGATG
Source organism: Chamaea fasciata (assembly GCF_029207755.1). Taxonomy (NCBI): domain Eukaryota; kingdom Metazoa; phylum Chordata; class Aves; order Passeriformes; family Sylviidae; genus Chamaea; species Chamaea fasciata. Next base: position 14,096 of record NW_027094392.1, read on the forward strand.
GAAAGCGTCTTGGTGAGGTCTTCTGCCATCTCCTGCACCACCCTAGGATGAATCCTGTCTGGTCTCATCGACTTGTCAGCATCTAAGTGGCTCAGATGGTCACTAACTACTTTCTCTCCTGGATAACAGGAGAGGCTGTTCTGTTCCCTGCTCCCCATCTACGAGTTCAGGAGGCCAGTTGCCTTGAGGACAACCCGTCTTTTTGTTGAAAACTGAAGCAAAGAAGATGCTAGGGACCTCAGCCTTTTCCTCATCTTTGAAAACTATATTCCCTCCCTTATGCAATAAAGATTAGAAGTTCTTGCCCCTCCAAGATGCATTAAGATTATTGAAAGGCTTTGCCCACTGTGACAAACTCTCCAAAGAAGCAACTGCTCATCGGCAGCAACTGAAGCTCCCCCTCCCTGAACATGCCTCTGTGAAACTTGGGCTGTCAGTTAAGCCACCTGAGATGAATGTGAGGTAGGATTGGATGCGCTCTCAGACTAGCAGGAGGAAAACAGATACTGGAGGAGCACTGATACTGGACAGAAAGAACCCACACTCAAAGCCAACAAAGCCACTCTGTTGAAAAGCAACTCTGAGTGGGTAACTGTAGCCAATGAGCATTGATTCCTTTGTTGGCTAAAATGCCGAAATAGCAAAAAGGTTTGAATACCTGGGGGAACCACACCAGCAAGAAGACCAGGGTGAAGAAAAGATGCAAGAGGATGCTTTCTGGATCCAAGTGCGGTGATAGCTTTCTACTTCAACTGTCTCACTCTTTCTCTCCCTCTGGCCCTCCTGTCTTTCCTATTTCTATCTCTCTACCTCATGCTTACTGTTAAAGAAAATCCATGCTATTGACTTCGGCACATGCCTCTTTCCTTCAGGTAGAGGCATGTGTCAATAATCGGATCATAGAAGACGTGCTGGTACAACAGACTGCTTCTGTGAGGGGGTGAGATGTGCAATTGATCCTTGGCCCAGGGATTGGCACTGGAGAAGGCAGATGCAGCTCTTCCCTTCCCTGGAGTGTTTGTGCATTGGTCTTACACGCCACTCCTACGTGGAAGGGAGCAACAGAGGTTCGTCGATGTTCACGGATGGAAAAGAATGGCAAAAAGCAAAAGGGTCCAAAAAAACCTCACCGCTTTTTATTAACAAACTACACACTCAGCATGGCAATTGGTATATGTTTTGCCACTACCTTCTAATGATAAGACAGAAGACTAAAAGAAAAGAGGGAAGAAGAAGGGGAAGAGGAATCGGGTAGGAGAGGAAAGAAGATTAAAGTCCTGGGTCCAGCACTGATCCAGCCAACAGGTGTCCAGGGTCCTGAGAGAATGCCACCCGGCCTCTGTGGTGCTACATTTTTTTAGGTAAGTTTTCCCCATTCTGGGATTTGGTTCCTCACTCTTCGTACAAATGAGTTGGCATGTGCAGCCTAGTATTCTAGACTTTTCTGGAAATGGGCTGGGGGGCTTTGGGTTTGTTTTCTTTTTTTTTTGTGGTCTTGATTCTCCATCTATTGGTCTTGCTTGCTCCTTGACCCCACTCCTGCACTTAAGCTGTTCTTTATGTTGTGTGGTCACTACAGACTGGAACAGGAACTTCAGCTCCAGAATGGGGCTGGCCTACGTTCAATACAGCTCCCCTTTCCAGGCACATGCTGTTATAACTCGTTTGCTTGATGGCTGTTGGTGTTCAGGGCATAGCAGTGCATGAACTCTTTACTGCTTAGGTTTCTACATGGGCCAAAAAACCCAGTTGCCATCTGATGGGGACAAAAACCATCCTTAGGGCACAGAGGAGAATGAAGGGCTTCACATTTTTGATGACAGGGCAACATCTGCACCCTTCTTCTCTTTTCTCTCGTTTTCCTAGTGTTGTGTTTCTTGAACTTGTTTTTGCAAACTTAAGGTGCCAGATGCTACTCTTTCGCTGTAGATGCACCGATAGCTGTGGGGAAGGCATTGATCTGTACGGAAGGGAGTGTGAAGCCAAATTCTTCCTAGATGAGTATGAAGGGATCCCTGAGTTCAGGGCTGCTTGGGCAAAATCAAGCCAGCGGGATTTTAGAGAATTTGGATGCAAATTTGTCGCAGAGCAGAAAATACAGATCTCCTTTTTAGTTTGCTTCCAATTTAATTCCGTTTAATGCAATTCAAATTAATAGAACTCAGAAGGAAAGGGTTGTGGTCTACTGTAGCCTGAACTGCAGCTGGTCCATTTTGCCGTTCAAACAATTTTTCCCTTTAGGTACAGCAAGATCTCCTTCAGCAGATTAAAGAATTGGAGCAGCTTTGCCCGAGGAACTGGACAGGGTTGAGTTGGTCTTGGAGGTAGTGTCTGCAGGGGGGTTGAGGTGTAGGCTGGTGCTGGCGTAATTCCTGGTACTGGCCTTCTTCCCACTGTAGTCCGGATCCAGTCGTAGTAGTACTGAGTGGAGCTGGAGACTGCAGGCCGTTTAGGTCTAGCACAGCCTACTCCCCAGCTGGTCACACCAATTTGCCAGAAGAAGCCGGCATGCTTATCTTGGCAGACAAGAGGCCCCCCGCTGTCACCCTGGAGCAGAGCAGAGAGGATTAAGGTGCCTCTGTGTGCCCCTGTCAGCAGTCGGAGTTGGTTGCTTTACTCTCTTCAGCCCCTGCCAGAAGAACTGGACTCCTGGCTGAGCAAGGCCCTGCTCAAGTGCTGGAACCTGTAGAACCTCAGCACCCTTGGGAGCAGGTTGGGGGCCTGTCAGGTGAGGCTCTCTGTCTCCCCTGTGCTTGGATGCTTCAGGGTTAGCATCTGGACCCCAGAGAGCAAGGACCCACGGATGGGAAAGGGGGCAGAAGCTTCAGCGGCAGTGCAGAGCCGGGGCTGGGAGAGCAATTGGTCAGGGAAAGCACACGCTGGGCTGTGCTTGGGTGGTGGGATGAGGCTGCCTACACTGCTGGGGGCTGGGGGACTCAGCATGCTCCTACCTGGCAGGTGCCAAGGCTGCCCTGGCCAGCACACACGTGGAAGTCATAGATGTACCCATGCAGCCACTCACTACTGTTGCAGATCTGATTAGGGACCACTTGCACCTTGGCCTGCTGCAGGATATCTCTACCTGAAGCTGTGAGCAGAGAAAGGAATGAGCTCCCAGCAGCTCTTTGCCCGTGTGTTGAAGTTTTTCCCTAGAGGCTTGCTGGCCTCTAGAGAGGTGTTGGGAGTGCTGTGTCACTGCTGTGTGGCATTGGGCAGCATGTCCCACGGCCTAACTCTGCTGTCAGGAAGGCCCAGCCGTCTCTCCCTGGTGGGCCAAGCTTGCCCTCAGGGTCCAGATCCTTTATGGGAACTCACTCACATTTCACGATTCTGTCACCCCAGCCAGCAACGTAACAGTTTTTCAGCTCCGACACTTTCACTGCAGGACCAGGCAGGCAGGCGGTCTGAATGGTGGAGCTGCACTGGACTGGCCGATCCAGTTCCAGCAAGGCGATGTCGTTATACTCAAGGTCAGGGATGTATTTTTCATGAATAATCAGCCGCTTAATCCGGCGCACTTCCACACCAGGGCCCGACTGGCCCAACGAGGTGGCCCCAAGAACGATGGCCCACTCGCTGATGGGACTGGAAGGCAGATGGAGAGAGGGGTGAGGGGGAGTAGAATCACGGGCTGTAACGCCCCAGCCCTTCCTGCCTTCTGCTTCCTGAGGCAGAGAGGGAAAACAGCACTCCACAGAGTGAAAGTAGGCTTGAGATATATTGAGCTGCAGGCTGCTAGGAAGCGGTGGCATGAACCCAGTCGTCTCCCTGAGCAGTCTCTCAGCTGGGCCCTGCAATGTCCTGGCACTAGGCACATGCAAGGAAATGGGATGGGAATAGCATGCACTGGTGGTGTGGGGATATCCCTGTGCCCAGGTCCTCCTTACTTTGTGATGTTGACAAAGCAGTGGGCAGCTGAGAGCAGCCACTTTGCGCTGATGAGGGTCCCTCCACAGATATGCACAGATACCGGTGGTTTCCAGACGCAGCGGATACTGGCGATCCCAGCCCAGGCCCCAGACCCTGGCATGACATCTGTGCCACCCACAACGCGTGATGAGCTGAAGGTAGTACCCATGGGCCGCAGCCCACAAGTCTGTCTGTAAGCAGAAAGTCGTTAGTGTCCCATGAGAAGGCCTGCTGCTGTGCTGAAGGTCAGCCAGCTTCCCTCCTCACAAGGCTCTGGTTGCAAAGCCAGCAGGGAACTGCCTGGGATGTCCATATGTTTGCCCATTTCTGCTTTAGCCCCTTAGACAACTGGTGCCAGCAGCCTGGCCAGTGGTGATAAACAGAGACTCCCACCTACTCTGGGAACTGCTGTGGCCACAGGTGGCAAGCGGGCACCCACAGGGAAGCCCCTAAGCCTTTGCCTGGGCCCCCGAAGAGCCTGAGGCTACTTACCCACAGGCGCCATGTGCAGGCCCGCACAGAGCCAGTAGGATGAGGATGCACAACAAAATCATTGCCGTCACAGCTGCAAGTCAGCTGCAAGGAGAGAGAGCTTGACACCTCCAGGGCAGCTGCCAACGTAATGCCAACGGAATTTGCATTGCCGCAGTGCCCTCGGCCCTAGGCCTGATGTCACGGAGGGACTGGTTCCATGTTGCAGACACGGTGCTGGCCGCTGCAGGCAGGGGGGAAGGGCAATTTAAAGGCCTAAAACCACAGAAAGGTCTGGATTGGAAGGTACCTTAAGGACTGACTAGTTTCAAACTCCAACCATGCACACAGAGGCCTTCCACTACACCAGGTTGCTCAGAGTCCCATCCAAGCTGGCCTCAAACGGTAAAAGGAATGGGGCATCCACAGCTTCTCTGGGAAACATGTGCCACTGTTGTGCTAATGATACAAGATTTTGCTTGACATCCAAAACTACAGAATTGGCAGTAACAACAATTCAAAGCAACACACATTCTGATTTTTAAAAAGTTTGTGACATTGCAGGACTACTACTGTAGCAATCCACATCACTCACTAATCTCCTTGGGGCTATATGGGCACTGCATAAGATCTTCTTCAGGCTAGCTGTGCTAGCCGTTCTGAGAGAAAGTGGCATTGTTTAGCAAGACCGCCTTTTTCCAGACCTTTTGTGACTTTTTTTCTTTTTTCTTTTTTTTTTTTTTTTATTTAAGGCCATTTAAGCGCATAATTTAGCTAAATGCATCTTCCTTAGAGGGATCCTGCCTTTAAAAATGGAAGTGTGGGAGAAGAAAGCAGTCTATCCTTATGCAGAGGTGAAACAGGTGTTTCTCTTCCATGGCTCTGGGCAAGCCTGCACAGACCTAAGGGTAAGGGCCTAGCCCAGTAATTATGGCTGACCTGGTACACCCCTGATGCCCGCTTTGACTGTGAGCATGATAGTCACAGTAACAGGATGGAGTTTTGTCTTCTAATCCCAGGTGGGTAGAGCTCATCCTCAGGACCACGTAGGATGACCAACACATCCTTCATGACTCGTTCTCTGAGCTGGATGAGATCTGTATGAAAGAGGCTGAAGATGCCGAGTGCAAAGAAATGGCAAGGTAAATCCCTGCTGCCGGCTGCGATGGGAGAGAAGTACCCATGCTGGCAATACCCTCGGGCTCTGCCTTCTGCTCTCTGGAACACTTTCTGCAGCTGCTGATGGAAGCAGCCTTCTCCTCTTGCCAGCCCAGAGCTTTAGCAATGCAAGTGGAGACCTGGAGCTGAAGAGGAGATGAATGACAGTATCAAGTGAAGGATCATGCCCTATGTGGCTACTCTCTCCTTGCACAGCCTCTGAACTGAGGAGCTGCACCACAAATGAAAGGATGCTGCTGGACAATTGTGCCAACAGCATCAAAGACACTGAAGGTAACGCGGGAGCCACATCCCTCTGGGAGTGGCCGAGCTTGGTTTGTCACATGGCCCTTCACTCCCAAATCAACCTTGCCCCGAAGATGCATCCTTTTTCACAAGTCCCATTGGATCTTTAAATTCTGTAGTCATCATCTCTCTAGTATTGCGAAGGCTGGCTCATTAAGTCGATTCCTAAGGCATCCGAGGAAACATTTGCTTACCACACTTCAGCCTATTAGTCGGCCTTTTGTACAGTCCCTAACACTTGGTGGCCTACAGCTGGTAGTCTCGTTTCCTAAGTACTGCTTAGTTATACAAAGAATTCCATAGTCCTGCGTTACCTGGGTTAGTTGGAACAGTTCAAGTTTTTGTCCTGCACCTATGGCTAAGCTTAACTAGCCAGAATAGCTAGGCATGCTCACACGAGCGACACCCAAGGTTTTCTGCCTCTCATGCTGGAGTGGCAGTCCTCACCTTCCCTTGGAGGCTTTCTCATAGCCCTCCTAACACTGGGGTTTCTGCTCTTTGTCTTGCACTGACACCTCATCCCTTTCTTGACCCTCACCCTGCCTTAAGCCCATGTCCAGCATGAGCCTTGCCAGCCAAGGCTGTCTACCTTGCACCGGCTCTTAGCCATTTCAGTCTTCATCAATTCCCAAGACATTCAAAAAACAGGAGAATCGTATTGATGCATTTCTCATGGAAGGAGGAGATGACTCCAGTACAACTTATGAATAGGGGTGGAGACTCCCTAACAGAAAAACAATTTTACAACCTCTACTACTGACAGAACAGAAGTATGCATATGCAACAAATGGTCAAATGCACAAAAACTCCCCAACTTTCCAGATTTTCTTGGTACCCTTTCCTGTCTCAAACTCAGCTCTATGTTATTGCTTCATAGTTGTTCCTAAAGCATTTCAATAGGGTTCTGTATATTCCTCCAGGAGAGGCTGCAGCACCTGGACCATGACCTCCCCATCTGGACCGCAGAGGCACAGGGCATACAAGATGCTGTTCTCTGCTCTCGCTGCCAGCCACCGCTGGGACCCATAGATTGCCTCCAGCCTCTGGCGCAGCCAGGGCAGCATAGGGTCAAGAACATGCTCTTCTTTTTGGAAAAGTTCTGCCCAGACCTTGGCAGCAGGCTACCCACAGCCTCTGCCCCTGCAGGCCCCTGCTCAGCTGGGGAAGGTGTCCCTTGCACAGGAACCGCTCCTGGGCGCTGGCAGCTGTTTCCATCCAGGAGGCCAAGAGATCTTTCTGCCTCTCTCTTGGTCTCTGGTGATTCTCCCTGGGGTGTGATGACACACTCGAGGTATTTTTGTTCCCGCAGAGAAAACCTGACAGACTCTATCAATCTTCTGCAGAGTGGGCACTCTGCTTTCTTCTCTGCCCAACGCAGCATGCAGCCCATGCAGAACTCATGGCCACAGGGTATGGCATAAGCAACACCCTCTTGCTCATCATGACAAATGGGGCAGCTGCACTCTGTCCCCATGGCTCTGTCTGTTCTCCATGGCAATTCAGGGAGTCCTGAGAAGCTGCTCCCCATCACTGGCACTACCAAAGAATCTCACACACTGCAACAAAATGGAGAAACCTTGGTCTCTTCCTGTCCCAAGGAGCAGATGAAAAAATGCCCGAGCCCCTGGACAAGGATATCCTCCTGACTCCTCAAGCCCTAATGACCTTCTCACTACCACCCTGGGGAGACTCAGCCTTCAAGGTCTTACAGGCATGCTTGACAGGCTGTGACTTTCCTGAGAGCGTGGAAAGATGGTCTCGGGCAGCTGAAATCGTGTAGGGTTGAGACTCCTGTCTGTGCAAAACAGGTGCTGGGATTAAGTGGTTCAACAATTTGGAGGTCCTGAATTTTTAATTAAATCTCCGGAGGCTGGATTTTTCCTTTCTTTCTATCTTTTTTAAGTTCACTCTTGAATCAGAAAATGTTATTCATTGAATGCAGTTTTTATAAGGGGGAGGTTCTCTTCCAAAGTAAACGCTGTGGGCAAAAATTTAATATGGCCTTAGCAGGCACTGCGCACGTCAGCTGGGTATGCTGGTCAAGCATCACCTCTGCAGGTGATCTCTAGGGAAGAGTAGATGCGTGGCTTTGCTCCCCGCTGATGGCTCTTAGGGGCTCTAAGAACCTATGCACCCTTGATGACCAGAGCTGCATAAGATATTGCAAGACACTTAAAGAGCAGAATTGCCTTAAACACCAATCACAGAACCACAGAATCGACTAGGTTGGAAAAAAAACCACCTGAGACCATTGAGTCAAACCTATGACTCAACACCACCTTGTCAACCAGACCACAGCACTGAAAGCCATGTGCTATCTTTGCTTAAACACCTCCAGGTGACTCCACCGCCTCCCTGGGAAGCCTATTCCAATGCCCAAAATCACCCTTTCTGTGAAGAATCTTCTTCTCAATGTCCAGTCCCAACTTCCTGTGGTACAGCTTAAGACTTTGTCGGCTTCTCTTGCTGCTTGCCTGGGAGAAGAGACTGACCCCCACTGGGCTATACCCTCCTTTCGGGGACTTATAGAGGTTGGTACGCTCACCCCTGAGCCTTCTCTTCTCCAAGCTAAGCAACCCCAGCTCCCTCAGCTGCTCCTCATAAGACATGTGTCCCAGACCATTCACTATCCTTGTTGCCCTCCTCTGGACCCATTTGAGCATCTCAACGTCCTTCCTAAAGTGAGGAGCCCAGAACTGGACGCAGCACTCAAGGTGCGGCCTCACCAGTGCTGACTACAGGGGAAGAATGACCTCCCCGCTCCTGCTGGCCACACCATTCCTGATCCAGGCCAGGATGCCATTGGCCTTCTTGGCCACCAGAGCGCACTGCTGGCTCACGTTCAGCTGCTGTCTCCAGTAGCCCCAGGTCCCTTTTCTGCCTGGGCACTGTCCAGCCACACCAACCCCAGCTTGTGGTGCTGCAGGGGCTTGCTGTGATTCAAAGGCACGACCTGGCACTTGGACTTGTGAAACCTCCCATTGTTGGATTCAGCACACCTATCCAGCCTGTCCAGGTCCCTCTGCAGAGCCCTCCTACCCTCTAACAGAGCAGTGCTTGCTCCCAGCTTGGTGTCATCTGCAAGGTGATCCCCTTGTCCGCATCATCAATGAAGATATTTAAACAAGACTGGTCCCAACACAGACCCCTGGGGGGCTGCACTAAGTGACTAGCCCCCATCTGGATGCAGGACCATTCACCTCCAGTCTCTGGGCCTGGCCATCCAGCCAGTTCTGAACACGGCTCCTGCCCAAGCTGTGGGCTACCAGCTTTTCCAGGAGTGCGCTACGGGAGATGGGGTAAGAGGCTTTGCTGAAGGCCTGGTATACAACATCCACAGCCTTCCCGTCATCCACCTGGCGGGTCAGCTGGTAACAAAGGGAGATCAGGTTGGTTAAAGCACAACCTGCCCCTCCTAAATCCCTGCTGGCTGGGTCTGATCCCTCAGCTGTCCTGTAGGTGCTGCGTTATCGCACTTAAGATGATCTCTTGTTTAACCTTACTGAGTACCAAGGTCAGGCTGACAGGCCTGTAGTTTCCCATGTGCTCCTTATGGCCCTTCTTATGGATGAGCATCACGTTGGCCAGCCCAGTCGTCTTGTTACCCAGGACTGATGGTAAATGATGGAAAGCGTCTTGGTGAGGTCTTCTGCCATCTCCTGCACCACCCTAGGATGAATCCTGTCCGGTCTCATCGACTTGTCAGCATCTAAGTGGCTCAGATGGTCACTAACTACTTTCTCTCCTGGATAACAGGAGAGGCTGTTCTGTTCCCTGCTCCCCATCTACGAGTTCAGGAGGCCAGTTGCCTTGAGGACAACCCGTCTTTTTGTTGAAAACTGAAGCAAAGAAGATGCTAGGGACCTCAGCCTTTTCCTCATCTTTGAAAACTATATTCCCTCCCTTATGCAATAAAGATTAGAAGTTCTTGCCCCTCCAAGATGCATTAAGATTATTGAAAGGCTTTGCCCACTGTGACAAACTCTCCAAAGAAGCAACTGCTCATCGGCAGCAACTGAAGCTCCCCCTCCCTGAACATGCCTCTGTGAAACTTGGGCTGTCAGTTAAGCCACCTGAGAGGAATGTGAGGTAGGATTGGATGCGCTCTCAGACTAGCAGGAGGAAAACAGATACTGGAGGAGCACTGATACTGGACAGAAAGAACCCACACTCAAAGCCAACAAAGCCACTCTGTTGAAAAGCAACTCTGAGTGGGTAACTGTAGCCAATGAGCATTGATTCCTTTGTTGGCTAAAATGCCGAAATAGCAAAAAGGTTTGAATACCTGGGGGAACCACACCAGCAAGAAGACCAGGGTGAAGAAAAGATGCAAGAGGATGCTTTCTGGATCCAAGTGCGGTGATAGCTTTCTACTTCAACTGTCTCACTCTTTCTCTCCCTCTGGCCCTCCTGTCTTTCCTATTTCTATCTCTCTACCTCATGCTTACTGTTAAAGAAAATCCATGCTATTGACTTCGGCACATGCCTCTTACCTTCAGGTAGAGGCATGTGTCAATAATCGGATCATAGAAGACGTGCTGGTACAACAGACAGCTACTGTGAGAGGGTGAGATGTGCAATTGATCCTTGGCCCAGGGACTGGCACTGGAGAAGGCAGATGCAGCTCTTCCCTTCCCTGGAGTGTTTGTGCATTGGTCTTACACGCCACTCCTACGTGGAAGGGAGCAACAGAGGTTCGTCGATGTTCACGGATGGAAAAGAATGGCAAAAAGCAAAAGGGTCCAAAAAAACCTCACCGCTTTTTATTAACAAACTACACACTCAGCATGGCAATTGGTATATGTTTTGCCACTACCTTCTAATGATAAGACAGAAGACTAAAAGAAAAGAGGGAAGAAGAAGGGAAAGAGGAATCGGGTAGGAGAGGAAAGAAGATTAAAGTCCTGGGTCCAGCACTGATCCAGCCAACAGGTGTCCAGGGTCCTGAGAGAATGCCACCCGGCCTCTGTGGTGCTACATTTTTTTAGGTAAGTTTTCCCCATTCTGGGATTTGGTTCCTCACTCTTCGTACAAATGAGTTGGCATGTGCAGCCTAGTATTCTAGACTTTTCTGGAAATGGGCTGGGGGGCTTTGGGTTTGTTTTCTTTTTTTTTTGTGGTCTTGATTCTCCATCTATTGGTCTTGCTTGCTCCTTGACCCCACTCCTGCACTTAAGCTGTTCTTTATGTTGTGTGGTCACTACAGACTGGAACAGGAACTTCAGCTCCAGAATGGGGCTGGCCTACGTTCAATACAGCTCCCCTTTCCAGGCACATGCTGTTATAACTCGTTTGCTTGATGGCTGTTGGTGTTCAGGGCATAGCAGTGCATGAACTCTTTACTGCTTAGGTTTCTACATGGGCCAAAAAACCCAGTTGCCATCTGATGGGGACAAAAACCATCCTTAGGGCACAGAGGAGAATGAAGGGCTTCACATTTTTGATGACAGGGCAACATCTGCACCCTTCTTCTCTTTTCTCTCGTTTTCCTAGTGTTGTGTTTCTTGAACTTGTTTTTGCAAACTTAAGGTGCCAGATGCTACTCTTTCGCTGTAGATGCACCGATAGCTGTGGGGGAGGCATTGATCTGTACGGAAGGGAGTGTGAAGCCAAATTCTTCCTAGATGAGTATGAAGGGATCCCTGAGTTCAGGGCTGCTTGGGCAAAATCAAGCCAGCGGGATTTTAGAGAATTTGGATGCAAATTTGTCGCAGAGCAGAAAATACAGATCTCCTTTTTAGTTTGCTTCCAATTTAATTCCGTTTAATGCAATTCAAATTAATAGAACTCAGAAGGAAAGGGTTGTGGTCTACTGTAGCCTGAACTGCAGCTGGTCCATTTTGCCGTTCAAACAATTTTTCCCTTTAGGTACAGCAAGATCTCCTTCAGCAGATTAAAGAATTGGAGCAGCTTTGCCCGAGGAACTGGACAGGGTTGAGTTGGTCTTGGAGGTAGTGTCTGCAGGGGGGTTGAGGTGTAGGCTGGTGCTGGCGTAATTCCTGGTGCTGGCCTTCTTCCCACTGTAGTCCGGATCCAGTCGTAGTAGTACTGAGTGGAGCTGGAGACTGCAGGCCGTTTAGGTCTAGCACAGCCTACTCCCCAGCTGGTCACACCAATTTGCCAGAAGAAGCCGGCATGCTTATCTTGGCAGACAAGAGGCCCCCCGCTGTCACCCTGGAGCAGAGCAGAGAGGATTAAGGTGCCTCTGTGTGCCCCTGTCAGCAGTCGGAGTTGGTTGCTTTACTCTCTTCAGCCCCTGCCAGAAGAACTGGACTCCTGGCTGAGCAAGGCCCTGCTCAAGTGCTGGAACCTGTAGAACCTCAGCACCCTTGGGAGCAGGTTGGGGGCCTGTCAGGTGAGGCTCTCTGTCTCCCCTGTGCTTGGATGCTTCAGGGTTAGCATCTGGACCCCAGAGAGCAAGGACCCACGGATGGGAAAGGGGGCAGAAGCTTCAGCGGCAGTGCAGAGCCGGGGCTGGGAGAGCAATTGGTCAGGGAAAGCACACGCTGGGCTGTGCTTGGGTGGTGGGATGAGGCTGCCTACACTGCTGGGGGCTGGGGGACTCAGCATGCTCCTACCTGGCAGGTGCCAAGGCTGCCCTGGCCAGCACACACGTGGAAGTCATAGATGTACCCATGCAGCCACTCACTACTGTTGCAGAGCTGATTAGGGACCACTTGCACCTTGGCCTGCTGCAGGATATCTCTACCTGAAGCTGTGAGCAGAGAAAGGAATGAGCTCCCAGCAGCTCTTTGCCCGTGTGTTGAAGTTTTTCCCTAGAGGCTTGCTGGCCTCTAGAGAGGTGTTGGGAGTGCTGTGTCACTGCTGTGTGGCATTGGGCAGCATGTCCCACGGCCTAACTCTGCTGTCAGGAAGGCCCAGCCGTCTCTCCCTGGTGGGCCAAGCTTGCCCTCAGGGTCCAGATCCTTTATGGGAACTCACTCACATTTCACGATTCTGTCACCCCAGCCAGCAACGTAACAGTTTTTCAGCTCCGACACTTTCACTGCAGGACCAGGCAGGCAGGCGGTCTGAATGGTGGAGCTGCACTGGACTGGCCGATCCAGTTCCAGCAAGGCGATGTCGTTATACTCAAGGTCAGGGATGTATTTTTCATGAATAATCAGCCGCTTAATCCGGCGCACTTCCACACCAGGGCCCGACTGGCCCAACGAGGTGGCCCCAAGAACGATGGCCCACTCGCTGATGGGACTGGAAGGCAGATGGAGAGAGGGGTGAGGGGGAGTAGAATCACGGGCTGTAACGCCCCAGCCCTTCCTGCCTTCTGCTTCCTGAGGCAGAGAGGGAAAACAGCACTCCACAGAGTGAAAGTAGGCTTGAGATATATTGAGCTGCAGGCTGCTAGGAAGCGGTGGCATGAACCCAGTCGTCTCCCTGAGCAGTCTCTCAGCTGGGCCCTGCAATGTCCTGGCACTAGGCACATGCAAGGAAATGGGATGGGAATAGCATGCACTGGTGGTGTGGGGATATCCCTGTGCCCAGGTCCTCCTTACTTTGTGATGTTGACAAAGCAGTGGGCAGCTGAGAGCAGCCACTTTGCGCTGATGAGGGTCCCTCCACAGATATGCACAGATACCGGTGGTTTCCAGACGCAGCGGATACTGGCGATCCCAGCCCAGGCCCCAGACCCTGGCATGACATCTGTGCCACCCACAACGCGTGATGAGCTGAAGGTAGTACCCATGGGCCGCAGCCCACAAGTCTGTCTGTAAGCAGAAAGTCGTTAGTGTCCCATGAGAAGGCCTGCTGCTGTGCTGAAGGTCAGCCAGCTTCCCTCCTCACAAGGCTCTGGTTGCAAAGCCAGCAGGGAACTGCCTGGGATGTCCATATGTTTGCCCCTTTCTGCTTTAGCCCCTTAGACAACTGGTGCCAGCAGCCTGGCCAGTGGTGATAAACAGAGACTCCCACCTACTCTGGGAACTGCTGTGGCCACAGGTGGCAAGCGGGCACCCACAGGGAAGCCCCTAAGCCTTTGCCTGGGCCCCCGAAGAGCCTGAGGCTACTTACCCACAGGCGCCATGTGCAGGCCCGCACAGAGCCAGTAGGATGAGGATGCACAACAAAATCATTGCCGTCACAGCTGCAAGTCAGCTGCAAGGAGAGAGAGCTTGACACCTCCAGGGCAGCTGCCAACGTAATGCCAACGGAATTTGCATTGCCGCAGTGCCCTCGGCCCTAGGCCTGATGTCACGGAGGGACTGGTTCCATGTTGCAGACACGGTGCTGGCCGCTGCAGGCAGGGGGGAAGGGCAATTTAAAGGCCTAAAACCACAGAAAGGTCTGGATTGGAAGGTACCTTAAGGACTGACTAGTTTCAAACTCCAACCATGCACACAGAGGCCTTCCACTACACCAGGTTGCTCAGAGTCCCATCCAAGCTGGCCTCAAACGGTAAAAGGAATGGGGCATCCACAGCTTCTCTGGGAAACATGTGCCACTGTTGTGCTAATGATACAAGATTTTGCTTGACATCCAAAACTACAGAATTGGCAGTAACAACAATTCAAAGCAACACACATTCTGATTTTTAAAAAGTTTGTGACATTGCAGGACTACTACTGTAGCAATCCACATCACTCACTAATCTCCTTGGGGCTATATGGGCACTGCATAAGATCTTCTTCAGGCTAGCTGTGCTAGCCGTTCTGAGAGAAAGTGGCATTGTTTAGCAAGACCGCCTTTTTCCAGACCTTTTGTGACTTTTTTTCTTTTTTCTTTTTTTTTTTTTTTTATTTAAGGCCATTTAAGCGCATAATTTAGCTAAATGCATCTTCCTTAGAGGGATCCTGCCTTTAAAAATGGAAGTGTGGGAGAAGAAAGCAGTCTATCCTTATGCAGAGGTGAAACAGGTGTTTCTCTTCCATGGCTCTGGGCAAGCCTGCACAGACCTAAGGGTAAGGGCCTAGCCCAGTAATTATGGCTGACCTGGTACACCCCTGATGCCCGCTTTGACTGTGAGCATGATAGTCACAGTAACAGGATGGAGTTTTGTCTTCTAATCCCAGGTGGGTAGAGCTCATCCTCAGGACCACGTAGGATGACCAACACATCCTTCATGACTCGTTCTCTGAGCTGGATGAGATCTGTATGAAAGAGGCTGAAGATGCCGAGTGCAAAGAAATGGCAAGGTAAATCCCTGCTGCCGGCTGCGATGGGAGAGAAGTACCCATGCTGGCAATACCCTCGGGCTCTGCCTTCTGCTCTCTGGAACACTTTCTGCAGCTGCTGATGGAAGCAGCCTTCTCCTCTTGCCAGCCCAGAGCTTTAGCAATGCAAGTGGAGACCTGGAGCTGAAGAGGAGATGAATGACAGTATCAAGTGAAGGATCATGCCCTATGTGGCTACTCTCTCCTTGCACAGCCTCTGAACTGAGGAGCTGCACCACAAATGAAAGGATGCTGCTGGACAATTGTGCCAACAGCATCAAAGACACTGAAGGTAACGCGGGAGCCACATCCCTCTGGGAGTGGCCGAGCTTGGTTTGTCACATGGCCCTTCACTCCCAAATCAACCTTGCCCCGAAGATGCATCCTTTTTCACAAGTCCCATTGGATCTTTAAATTCTGTAGTCATCATCTCTCTAGTATTGCGAAGGCTGGCTCATTAAGTCGATTCCTAAGGCATCCGAGGAAACATTTGCTTACCACACTTCAGCCTATTAGTCGGCCTTTTGTACAGTCCCTAACACTTGGTGGCCTACAGCTGGTAGTCTCGTTTCCTAAGTACTGCTTAGTTATACAAAGAATTCCATAGTCCTGCGTTACCTGGGTTAGTTGGAACAGTTCAAGTTTTTGTCCTGCACCTATGGCTAAGCTTAACTAGCCAGAATAGCTAGGCATGCTCACACGAGCGACACCCAAGGTTTTCTGCCTCTCATGCTGGAGTGGCAGTCCTCACCTTCCCTTGGAGGCTTTCTCATAGCCCTCCTAACACTGGGGTTTCTGCTCTTTGTCTTGCACTGACACCTCATCCCTTTCTTGACCCTCACCCTGCCTTAAGCCCATGTCCAGCATGAGCCTTGCCAGCCAAGGCTGTCTACCTTGCACCGGCTCTTAGCCATTTCAGTCTTCATCAATTCCCAAGACATTCAAAAAACAGGAGAATCGTATTGATGCATTTCTCATGGAAGGAGGAGATGACTCCAGTACAACTTATGAATAGGGGTGGAGACTCCCTAACAGAAAAACAATTTTACAACCTCTACTACTGACAGAACAGAAGTATGCATATGCAACAAATGGTCAAATGCACAAAAACTCCCCAACTTTCCAGATTTTCTTGGTACCCTTTCCTGTCTCAAACTCAGCTCTATGTTATTGCTTCATAGTTGTTCCTAAAGCATTTCAATAGGGTTCTGTATATTCCTCCAGGAGAGGCTGCAGCACCTGGACCATGACCTCCCCATCTGGACCGCAGAGGCACAGGGCATACAAGATGCTGTTCTCTGCTCTCGCTGCCAGCCACCGCTGGGACCCATA
Organism: Chamaea fasciata; assembly: GCF_029207755.1. Taxonomy (NCBI): domain Eukaryota; kingdom Metazoa; phylum Chordata; class Aves; order Passeriformes; family Sylviidae; genus Chamaea; species Chamaea fasciata. The sequence continues at coordinate 30,439 of NW_027094392.1, forward strand.
GATTGCCTCCAGCCTCTGGCGCAGCCAGGGCAGCATAGGGTCAAGAACATGCTCTTCTTTTTGGAAAAGTTCTGCCCAGACCTTGGCAGCAGGCTACCCACAGCCTCTGCCCCTGCAGGCCCCTGCTCAGCTGGGGAAGGTGTCCCTTGCACAGGAACCGCTCCTGGGCGCTGGCAGCTGTTTCCATCCAGGAGGCCAAGAGATCTTTCTGCCTCTCTCTTGGTCTCTGGTGATTCTCCCTGGGGTGTGATGACACACTCGAGGTATTTTTGTTCCCGCAGAGAAAACCTGACAGACTCTATCAATCTTCTGCAGAGTGGGCACTCTGCTTTCTTCTCTGCCCAACGCAGCATGCAGCCCATGCAGAACTCATGGCCACAGGGTATGGCATAAGCAACACCCTCTTGCTCATCATGACAAATGGGGCAGCTGCACTCTGTCCCCATGGCTCTGTCTGTTCTCCATGGCAATTCAGGGAGTCCTGAGAAGCTGCTCCCCATCACTGGCACTACCAAAGAATCTCACACACTGCAACAAAATGGAGAAACCTTGGTCTCTTCCTGTCCCAAGGAGCAGATGAAAAAATGCCCGAGCCCCTGGACAAGGATATCCTCCTGACTCCTCAAGCCCTAATGACCTTCTCACTACCACCCTGGGGAGACTCAGCCTTCAAGGTCTTACAGGCATGCTTGACAGGCTGTGACTTTCCTGAGAGCGTGGAAAGATGGTCTCGGGCAGCTGAAATCGTGTAGGGTTGAGACTCCTGTCTGTGCAAAACAGGTGCTGGGATTAAGTGGTTCAACAATTTGGAGGTCCTGAATTTTTAATTAAATCTCCGGAGGCTGGATTTTTCCTTTCTTTCTATCTTTTTTAAGTTCACTCTTGAATCAGAAAATGTTATTCATTGAATGCAGTTTTTATAAGGGGGAGGTTCTCTTCCAAAGTAAACGCTGTGGGCAAAAATTTAATATGGCCTTAGCAGGCACTGCGCACGTCAGCTGGGTATGCTGGTCAAGCATCACCTCTGCAGGTGATCTCTAGGGAAGAGTAGATGCGTGGCTTTGCTCCCCGCTGATGGCTCTTAGGGGCTCTAAGAACCTATGCACCCTTGATGACCAGAGCTGCATAAGATATTGCAAGACACTTAAAGAGCAGAATTGCCTTAAACACCAATCACAGAACCACAGAATCGACTAGGTTGGAAAAAAAACCACCTGAGACCATTGAGTCAAACCTATGACTCAACACCACCTTGTCAACCAGACCACAGCACTGAAAGCCATGTGCTATCTTTGCTTAAACACCTCCAGGTGACTCCACCGCCTCCCTGGGAAGCCTATTCCAATGCCCAAAATCACCCTTTCTGTGAAGAATCTTCTTCTCAATGTCCAGTCCCAACTTCCTGTGGTACAGCTTAAGACTTTGTCGGCTTCTCTTGCTGCTTGCCTGGGAGAAGAGACTGACCCCCACTGGGCTATACCCTCCTTTCGGGGACTTATAGAGGTTGGTACGCTCACCCCTGAGCCTTCTCTTCTCCAAGCTAAGCAACCCCAGCTCCCTCAGCTGCTCCTCATAAGACATGTGTCCCAGACCATTCACTATCCTTGTTGCCCTCCTCTGGACCCATTTGAGCATCTCAACGTCCTTCCTAAAGTGAGGAGCCCAGAACTGGACGCAGCACTCAAGGTGCGGCCTCACCAGTGCTGACTAGAGGGGAAGAATGACCTCCCCGCTCCTGCTGGCCACACCATTCCTGATCCAGGCCAGGATGCCATTGGCCTTCTTGGCCACCAGAGCGCACTGCTGGCTCACGTTCAGCTGCTGTCTCCAGTAGCCCCAGGTCCCTTTTCCGCCTGGGCACTGTCCAGCCACACCAACCCCAGCTTGTGGTGCTGCAGGGGCTTGCTGTGATTCAAAGGCACGACCTGGCACTTGGACTTGTGAAACCTCCCATTGTTGGATTCAGCACACCTATCCAGCCTGTCCAGGTCCCTCTGCAGAGCCCTCCTACCCTCTAACAGAGCAGTGCTTGCTCCCAGCTTGGTGTCATCTGCAAGGTGATCCCCTTGTCCGCATCATCAATGAAGATATTTAAACAAGACTGGTCCCAACACAGACCCCTGGGGGGCTGCACTAAGTGACTAGCCCCCATCTGGATGCAGGACCATTCACCTCCAGTCTCTGGGCCTGGCCATCCAGCCAGTTCTGAACACGGCTCCTGCCCAAGCTGTGGGCTACCAGCTTTTCCAGGAGTGCGCTACGGGAGATGGGGTAAGAGGCTTTGCTGAAGGCCTGGTATACAACATCCACAGCCTTCCCGTCATCCACCTGGCGGGTCAGCTGGTAACAAAGGGAGATCAGGTTGGTTAAAGCACAACCTGCCCCTCCTAAATCCCTGCTGGCTGGGTCTGATCCCTCAGCTGTCCTGTAGGTGCTGCGTTATCGCACTTAAGATGATCTCTTGTTTAACCTTACTGAGTACCAAGGTCAGGCTGACAGGCCTGTAGTTTCCCATGTGCTCCTTATGGCCCTTCTTATGGATGAGCATCACGTTGGCCAGCCCAGTCGTCTTGTTACCCAGGACTGATGGTAAATGATGGAAAGCGTCTTGGTGAGGTCTTCTGCCATCTCCTGCACCACCCTAGGATGAATCCTGTCTGGTCTCATCGACTTGTCAGCATCTAAGTGGCTCAGATGGTCACTAACTACTTTCTCTCCTGGATAACAGGAGAGGCTGTTCTGTTCCCTGCTCCCCATCGACGAGTTCAGGAGGCCAGTTGCCTTGAGGACAACCCGTCTTTTTGTTGAAAACTGAAGCAAAGAAGATGCTAGGGACCTCAGCCTTTTCCTCATCTTTGAAAACTATATTCCCTCCCTTATGCAATAAAGATTAGAAGTTCTTGCCCCTCCAAGATGCATTAAGATTATTGAAAGGCTTTGCCCACTGTGACAAACTCTCCAAAGAAGCAACTGCTCATCGGCAGCAACTGAAGCTCCCCCTCCCTGAACATGCCTCTGTGAAACTTGGGCTGTCAGTTAAGCCACCTGAGAGGAATGTGAGGTAGGATTGGATGCGCTCTCAGACTAGCAGGAGGAAAACAGATACTGGAGGAGCACTGATACTGGACAGAAAGAACCCACACTCAAAGCCAACAAAGCCACTCTGTTGAAAAGCAACTCTGAGTGGGTAACTGTAGCCAATGAGCATTGATTCCTTTGTTGGCTAAAATGCCGAAATAGCAAAAAGGTTTGAATACCTGGGGGAACCACACCAGCAAGAAGACCAGGGTGAAGAAAAGATGCAAGAGGATGCTTTCTGGATCCAAGTGCGGTGATAGCTTTCTACTTCAACTGTCTCACTCTTTCTCTCCCTCTGGCCCTCCTGTCTTTCCTATTTCTATCTCTCTACCTCATGCTTACTGTTAAAGAAAATCCATGCTATTGACTTCGGCACATGCCTCTTACCTTCAGGTAGAGGCATGTGTCAATAATCGGATCATAGAAGACGTGCTGGTACAACAGACAGCTACTGTGAGAGGGTGAGATGTGCAATTGATCCTTGGCCCAGGGACTGGCACTGGAGAAGGCAGATGCAGCTCTTCCCTTCCCTGGAGTGTTTGTGCATTGGTCTTACACGCCACTCCTACGTGGAAGGGAGCAACAGAGGTTCGTCGATGTTCACGGATGGAAAAGAATGGCAAAAAGCAAAAGGGTCCAAAAAAACCTCACCGCTTTTTATTAACAAACTACACACTCAGCATGGCAATTGGTATATGTTTTGCCACTACCTTCTAATGATAAGACAGAAGACTAAAAGAAAAGAGGGAAGAAGAAGGGGAAGAGGAATCGGGTAGGAGAGGAAAGAAGATTAAAGTCCTGGGTCCAGCACTGATCCAGCCAACAGGTGTCCAGGGTCCTGAGAGAATGCCACCCGGCCTCTGTGGTGCTACATTTTTTTAGGTAAGTTTTCCCCATTCTGGGATTTGGTTCCTCACTCTTCGTACAAATGAGTTGGCATGTGCAGCCTAGTATTCTAGACTTTTCTGGAAATGGGCTGGGGGGCTTTGGGTTTGTTTTCTTTTTTTTTTGTGGTCTTGATTCTCCATCTATTGGTCTTGCTTGCTCCTTGACCCCACTCCTGCACTTAAGCTGTTCTTTATGTTGTGTGGTCACTACAGACTGGAACAGGAACTTCAGCTCCAGAATGGGGCTGGCCTACGTTCAATACAGCTCCCCTTTCCAGGCACATGCTGTTATAACTCGTTTGCTTGATGGCTGTTGGTGTTCAGGGCATAGCAGTGCATGAACTCTTTACTGCTTAGGTTTCTACATGGGCCAAAAAACCCAGTTGCCATCTGATGGGGACAAAAACCATCCTTAGGGCACAGAGGAGAATGAAGGGCTTCACATTTTTGATGACAGGGCAACATCTGCACCCTTCTTCTCTTTTCTCTCGTTTTCCTAGTGTTGTGTTTCTTGAACTTGTTTTTGCAAACTTAAGGTGCCAGATGCTACTCTTTCGCTGTAGATGCACCGATAGCTGTGGGGAAGGCATTGATCTGTACGGAAGGGAGTGTGAAGCCAAATTCTTCCTAGATGAGTATGAAGGGATCCCTGAGTTCAGGGCTGCTTGGGCAAAATCAAGCCAGCGGGATTTTAGAGAATTTGGATGCAAATTTGTCGCAGAGCAGAAAATACAGATCTCCTTTTTAGTTTGCTTCCAATTTAATTCCGTTTAATGCAATTCAAATTAATAGAACTCAGAAGGAAAGGGTTGTGGTCTACTGTAGCCTGAACTGCAGCTGGTCCATTTTGCCGTTCAAACAATTTTTCCCTTTAGGTACAGCAAGATCTCCTTCAGCAGATTAAAGAATTGGAGCAGCTTTGCCCGAGGAACTGGACAGGGTTGAGTTGGTCTTGGAGGTAGTGTCTGCAGGGGGGTTGAGGTGTAGGCTGGTGCTGGCGTAATTCCTGGTACTGGCCTTCTTCCCACTGTAGTCCGGATCCAGTCGTAGTAGTACTGAGTGGAGCTGGAGACTGCAGGCCGTTTAGGTCTAGCACAGCCTACTCCCCAGCTGGTCACACCAATTTGCCAGAAGAAGCCGGCATGCTTATCTTGGCAGACAAGAGGCCCCCCGCTGTCACCCTGGAGCAGAGCAGAGAGGATTAAGGTGCCTCTGTGTGCCCCTGTCAGCAGTCGGAGTTGGTTGCTTTACTCTCTTCAGCCCCTGCCAGAAGAACTGGACTCCTGGCTGAGCAAGGCCCTGCTCAAGTGCTGGAACCTGTAGAACCTCAGCACCCTTGGGAGCAGGTTGGGGGCCTGTCAGGTGAGGCTCTCTGTCTCCCCTGTGCTTGGATGCTTCAGGGTTAGCATCTGGACCCCAGAGAGCAAGGACCCACGGATGGGAAAGGGGGCAGAAGCTTCAGCGGCAGTGCAGAGCCGGGGCTGGGAGAGCAATTGGTCAGGGAAAGCACACGCTGGGCTGTGCTTGGGTGGTGGGATGAGGCTGCCTACACTGCTGGGGGCTGGGGGACTCAGCATGCTCCTACCTGGCAGGTGCCAAGGCCGCCCTGGCCAGCACACACGTGGAAGTCATAGATGTACCCATGCAGCCACTCACTACTGTTGCAGAGCTGATTAGGGACCACTTGCACCTTGGCCTGCTGCAGGATATCTCTACCTGAAGCTGTGAGCAGAGAAAGGAATGAGCTCCCAGCAGCTCTTTGCCCGTGTGTTGAAGTTTTTCCCTAGAGGCTTGCTGGCCTCTAGAGAGGTGTTGGGAGTGCTGTGTCACTGCTGTGTGGCATTGGGCAGCATGTCCCACGGCCTAACTCTGCTGTCAGGAAGGCCCAGCCGTCTCTCCCTGGTGGGCCAAGCTTGCCCTCAGGGTCCAGATCCTTTATGGGAACTCACTCACATTTCACGATTCTGTCACCCCAGCCAGCAACGTAACAGTTTTTCAGCTCCGACACTTTCACTGCAGGACCAGGCAGGCAGGCGGTCTGAATGGTGGAGCTGCACTGGACTGGCCGATCCAGTTCCAGCAAGGCGATGTCGTTATACTCAAGGTCAGGGATGTATTTTTCATGAATAATCAGCCGCTTAATCCGGCGCACTTCCACACCAGGGCCCGACTGGCCCAACGAGGTGGCCCCAAGAACGATGGCCCACTCGCTGATGGGACTGGAAGGCAGATGGAGAGAGGGGTGAGGGGGAGTAGAATCACGGGCTGTAACGCCCCAGCCCTTCCTGCCTTCTGCTTCCTGAGGCAGAGAGGGAAAACAGCACTCCACAGAGTGAAAGTAGGCTTGAGATATATTGAGCTGCAGGCTGCTAGGAAGCGGTGGCATGAACCCAGTCGTCTCCCTGAGCAGTCTCTCAGCTGGGCCCTGCAATGTCCTGGCACTAGGCACATGCAAGGAAATGGGATGGGAATAGCATGCACTGGTGGTGTGGGGATATCCCTGTGCCCAGGTCCTCCTTACTTTGTGATGTTGACAAAGCAGTGGGCAGCTGAGAGCAGCCACTTTGCGCTGATGAGGGTCCCTCCACAGATATGCACAGATACCGGTGGTTTCCAGACGCAGCGGATACTGGCGATCCCAGCCCAGGCCCCAGACCCTGGCATGACATCTGTGCCACCCACAACGCGTGATGAGCTGAAGGTAGTACCCATGGGCCGCAGCCCACAAGTCTGTCTGTAAGCAGAAAGTCGTTAGTGTCCCATGAGAAGGCCTGCTGCTGTGCTGAAGGTCAGCCAGCTTCCCTCCTCACAAGGCTCTGGTTGCAAAGCCAGCAGGGAACTGCCTGGGATGTCCATATGTTTGCCCATTTCTGCTTTAGCCCCTTAGACAACTGGTGCCAGCAGCCTGGCCAGTGGTGATAAACAGAGACTCCCACCTACTCTGGGAACTGCTGTGGCCACAGGTGGCAAGCGGGCACCCACAGGGAAGCCCCTAAGCCTTTGCCTGGGCCCCCGAAGAGCCTGAGGCTACTTACCCACAGGCGCCATGTGCAGGCCCGCACAGAGCCAGTAGGATGAGGATGCACAACAAAATCATTGCCGTCACAGCTGCAAGTCAGCTGCAAGGAGAGAGAGCTTGACACCTCCAGGGCAGCTGCCAACGTAATGCCAACGGAATTTGCATTGCCGCAGTGCCCTCGGCCCTAGGCCTGATGTCACGGAGGGACTGGTTCCATGTTGCAGACACGGTGCTGGCCGCTGCAGGCAGGGGGGAAGGGCAATTTAAAGGCCTAAAACCACAGAAAGGTCTGGATTGGAAGGTACCTTAAGGACTGACTAGTTTCAAACTCCAACCATGCACACAGAGGCCTTCCACTACACCAGGTTGCTCAGAGTCCCATCCAAGCTGGCCTCAAACGGTAAAAGGAATGGGGCATCCACAGCTTCTCTGGGAAACATGTGCCACTGTTGTGCTAATGATACAAGATTTTGCTTGACATCCAAAACTACAGAATTGGCAGTAACAACAATTCAAAGCAACACACATTCTGATTTTTAAAAAGTTTGTGACATTGCAGGACTACTACTGTAGCAATCCACATCACTCACTAATCTCCTTGGGGCTATATGGGCACTGCATAAGATCTTCTTCAGGCTAGCTGTGCTAGCCGTTCTGAGAGAAAGTGGCATTGTTTAGCAAGACCGCCTTTTTCCAGACCTTTTGTGACTTTTTTTCTTTTTTCTTTTTTTTTTTTTTTATTTAAGGCCATTTAAGCGCATAATTTAGCTAAATGCATCTTCCTTAGAGGGATCCTGCCTTTAAAAATGGAAGTGTGGGAGAAGAAAGCAGTCTATCCTTATGCAGAGGTGAAACAGGTGTTTCTCTTCCATGGCTCTGGGCAAGCCTGCACAGACCTAAGGGTAAGGGCCTAGCCCAGTAATTATGGCTGACCTGGTACACCCCTGATGCCCGCTTTGACTGTGAGCATGATAGTCACAGTAACAGGATGGAGTTTTGTCTTCTAATCCCAGGTGGGTAGAGCTCATCCTCAGGACCACGTAGGATGACCAACACATCCTTCATGACTCGTTCTCTGAGCTGGATGAGATCTGTATGAAAGAGGCTGAAGATGCCGAGTGCAAAGAAATGGCAAGGTAAATCCCTGCTGCCGGCTGCGATGGGAGAGAAGTACCCATGCTGGCAATACCCTCGGGCTCTGCCTTCTGCTCTCTGGAACACTTTCTGCAGCTGCTGATGGAAGCAGCCTTCTCCTCTTGCCAGCCCAGAGCTTTAGCAATGCAAGTGGAGACCTGGAGCTGAAGAGGAGATGAATGACAGTATCAAGTGAAGGATCATGCCCTATGTGGCTACTCTCTCCTTGCACAGCCTCTGAACTGAGGAGCTGCACCACAAATGAAAGGATGCTGCTGGACAATTGTGCCAACAGCATCAAAGACACTGAAGGTAACGCGGGAGCCACATCCCTCTGGGAGTGGCCGAGCTTGGTTTGTCACATGGCCCTTCACTCCCAAATCAACCTTGCCCCGAAGATGCATCCTTTTTCACAAGTCCCATTGGATCTTTAAATTCTGTAGTCATCATCTCTCTAGTATTGCGAAGGCTGGCTCATTAAGTCGATTCCTAAGGCATCCGAGGAAACATTTGCTTACCACACTTCAGCCTATTAGTCGGCCTTTTGTACAGTCCCTAACACTTGGTGGCCTACAGCTGGTAGTCTCGTTTCCTAAGTACTGCTTAGTTATACAAAGAATTCCATAGTCCTGCGTTACCTGGGTTAGTTGGAACAGTTCAAGTTTTTGTCCTGCACCTATGGCTAAGCTTAACTAGCCAGAATAGCTAGGCATGCTCACACGAGCGACACCCAAGGTTTTCTGCCTCTCATGCTGGAGTGGCAGTCCTCACCTTCCCTTGGAGGCTTTCTCATAGCCCTCCTAACACTGGGGTTTCTGCTCTTTGTCTTGCACTGACACCTCATCCCTTTCTTGACCCTCACCCTGCCTTAAGCCCATGTCCAGCATGAGCCTTGCCAGCCAAGGCTGTCTACCTTGCACCGGCTCTTAGCCATTTCAGTCTTCATCAATTCCCAAGACATTCAAAAAAGAGGAGAATCGTATTGATGCATTTCTCATGGAAGGAGGAGATGACTCCAGTACAACTTATGAATAGGGGTGGAGACTCCCTAACAGAAAAACAATTTTACAACCTCTACTACTGACAGAACAGAAGTATGCATATGCAACAAATGGTCAAATGCACAAAAACTCCCCAACTTTCCAGATTTTCTTGGTACCCTTTCCTGTCTCAAAGTCAGCTCTATGTTATTGCTTCATAGTTGTTCCTAAAGCATTTCAATAGGGTTCTGTATATTCCTCCAGGAGAGGCTGCAGCACCTGGACCATGACCTCCCCATCTGGACCGCAGAGGCACAGGGCATACAAGATGCTGTTCTCTGCTCTCGCTGCCAGCCACCGCTGGGACCCATAGATTGCCTCCAGCCTCTGGCGCAGCCAGGGCAGCATAGGGTCAAGAACATGCTCTTCTTTTTGGAAAAGTTCTGCCCAGACCTTGGCAGCAGGCTACCCACAGCCTCTGCCCCTGCAGGCCCCTGCTCAGCTGGGGAAGGTGTCCCTTGCACAGGAACCGCTCCTGGGCGCTGGCAGCTGTTTCCATCCAGGAGGCCAAGAGATCTTTCTGCCTCTCTCTTGGTCTCTGGTGATTCTCCCTGGGGTGTGATGACACACTCGAGGTATTTTTGTTCCCGCAGAGAAAACCTGACAGACTCTATCAATCTTCTGCAGAGTGGGCACTCTGCTTTCTTCTCTGCCCAACGCAGCATGCAGCCCATGCAGAACTCATGGCCACAGGGTATGGCATAAGCAACACCCTCTTGCTCATCATGACAAATGGGGCAGCTGCACTCTGTCCCCATGGCTCTGTCTGTTCTCCATGGCAATTCAGGGAGTCCTGAGAAGCTGTTCCCCATCACTGGCACTACCAAAGAATCTCACACACTGCAACAAAATGGAGAAACCTTGGTCTCTTCCTGTCCCAAGGAGCAGATGAAAAAATGCCCGAGCCCCTGGACAAGGATATCCTCCTGACTCCTCAAGCCCTAATGACCTTCTCACTACCACCCTGGGGAGACTCAGCCTTCAAGGTCTTACAGGCATGCTTGACAGGCTGTGACTTTCCTGAGAGCGTGGAAAGATGGTCTCGGGCAGCTGAAATCGTGTAGGGTTGAGACTCCTGTCTGTGCAAAACAGGTGCTGGGATTAAGTGGTTCAACAATTTGGAGGTCCTGAATTTTTAATTAAATCTCCGGAGGCTGGATTTTTCCTTTCTTTCTATCTTTTTTAAGTTCACTCTTGAATCAGAAAATGTTATTCATTGAATGCAGTTTTTATAAGGGGGAGGTTCTCTTCCAAAGTAAACGCTGTGGGCAAAAATTTAATATGGCCTTAGCAGGCACTGCGCACGTCAGCTGGGTATGCTGGTCAAGCATCACCTCTGCAGGTGATCTCTAGGGAAGAGTAGATGCGTGGCTTTGCTCCCCGCTGATGGCTCTTAGGGGCCCTAAGAACCTATGCACCCTTGATGACCAGAGCTGCATAAGATATTGCAAGACACTTAAAGAGCAGAATTGCCTTAAACACCAATCACAGAACCACAGAATCGACTAGGTTGGAAAAAAAACCATCTGAGACCATTGAGTCAAACCTATGACTCAACACCACCTTGTCAACCAGACCACAGCACTAAAAGCCATGTGCTATCTTTGCTTAAACACCTCCAGGTGACTCCACCGCCTCCCTGGGAAGCCTATTCCAATGCCCAAAATCACCCTTTCTGTGAAGAATCTTCTTCTCAATGTCCAGTCCCAACTTCCTGTGGTACAGCTTAAGACTTTGTCGGCTTCTCTTGCAGGGAGAAGAGACTGACCCCCACTGGGCTATACCCTCCTTTCGGGGACTTATAGAGGTTGGTACGCTCACCCCTGAGCCTTCTCTTCTCCAAGCTAAGCAACCCCAGCTCCCTCAGCTGCTCCTCATAAGACATGTGTCCCAGACCATTCACTGTCCTTGTTGCCCTCCTCTGGACCCATTTGAGCATCTCAACGTCCTTCCTAAAGTGAGGAGCCCAGAACTGGACGCAGCACTCAAGGTGCGGCCTCACCAGTGCTGACTAGAGGGGAAGAATGACCTCCCCGCTCCTGCTGGCCACACCATTCCTGATCCAGGCCAGGATGCCATTGGCCTTCTTGGCCACCAGAGCGCACTGCTGGCTCACGTTCAGCTGCTGTCTCCAGTAGCCCCAGGTCCCTTTTCTGCCTGGGCACTGTCCAGCCACACCAACCCCAGCTTGTGGTGCTGCAGGGGCTTGCTGTGATTCAAAGGCACGACCTGGCACTTGGACTTGTGAAACCTCCCATTGTTGGATTCAGCACACCTATCCAGCCTGTCCAGGTCCCTCTGCAGAGCCCTCCTACCCTCTAACAGAGCAGTGCTTGCTCCCAGCTTGGTGTCATCTGCAAGGTGATCCCCTTGTCCGCATCATCAATGAAGATATTTAAACAAGACTGGTCCCAACACAGACCCCTGGGGGGCTGCACTAAGTGACTAGCCCCCATCTGGATGCAGGACCATTCACCTCCAGTCTCTGGGCCTGGCCATCCAGCCAGTTCTGAACACAGCTCCTGCCCAAGCTGTGGGCTACCAGCTTTTCCAGGAGTGCGCTACGGGACATGGGGTAAGAGGCTTTGCTGAAGGCCAGGTATACAACATCCACAGCCTTCCCGTCATCCACCTGGCGGGTCAGCTGGTAACAAAGGGAGATCAGGTTGGTTAAAGCACAACCTGCCCCTCCTAAATCCCTGCTGGCTGGGTCTGATCCCTCAGCTGTCCTGTAGGTGCTGCATTATCGCACTTAAGATGATCTCTTGTTTAACCTTACTGAGTACCAAGGTCAGGCTGACAGGCCTGTAGTTTCCCATGTGCTCCTTATGGCCCTTCTTATGGATGAGCATCACGTTGGCCAGCCCAGTCGTCTTGTTACCCAGGACTGATGGTAAATGATGGAAAGCGTCTTGGTGAGGTCTTCTGCCATCTCCTGCACCACCCTAGGATGAATCCTGTCTGGTCTCATCGACTTGTCAGCATCTAAGTGGCTCAGATGGTCACTAACTACTTTCTCTCCTGGATAACAGGAGAGGCTGTTCTGTTCCCTGCTCCCCATCGACGAGTTCAGGAGGCCAGTTGCCTTGAGGACAACCCGTCTTTTTGTTGAAAACTGAAGCAAAGAAGATGCTAGGGACCTCAGCCTTTTCCTCATCTTTGAAAACTATATTCCCTCCCTTATGCAATAAAGATTAGAGGTTCTTGCCCCTCCAAGATGCATTAAGATTATTGAAAGGCTTTGCCCACTGTGACAAACTCTCCAAAGAAGCAACTGCTCATCGGCAGCAACTGAAGCTCCCCCTCCCTGAACATGCCTCTGTGAAACTTGGACTGTCAGTTAACCCACCTGAGAGGAATGTGAGGTAGGATTGGATGCGCTCTCAGACCAGCAGGAGGAAAACGGATACTGGAGGAGCACTGATACTGGACAGAAAGAACCCACACTCAAAGCCAACAAAGCCACTCTGTTGAAAAGCAACTCTGAGTGGGTAACTGTAGCCAATGAGCATTGATTCCTTTGTTGGCTAAAATGCCTAAATAGCAAAAAGGTTTGAATACCTGGGGGAACCACACCAGCAAGAAGACCAGGGTGAAGAAAAGATGCAAGAGGATGCTTTCTGGATCCAAGTGCGGTGATAGCTTTCTACTTCAACTGTCTCACTCTTTCTCTCCCTCTGGCCCTCCTGTCTTTCCTATTTCTACCTCTCTACCTCATGCTTACTGTTAAAGAAAATCCATGCTATTGACTTCGGCACATGCCTCTTTCCTTCAGGTAGGGGCATGTGTCAATAATCGGATCATAGAAGACGTGCTGGTACAACAGACTGCTTCTGTGAGGGGGTGAGATGTGCAATTGATCCTTGGCCCAGGGACTGGCACTGGAGAAGGCAGATGCAGCTCTTCCCTTCCCTGGAGTGTTTGTGCATTGGTCTTACACGCCACTCCTATGTGGAAGGGAGCAACAGAGGTTCGTCGATGTTCACGGATGGAAAAGAATGGCAAAAAGCAAAAGGGTCCAAAAAAACCTCACCGCTTTTTATTAACAAACTACACACTCAGCATGGCAATTGGTATATGTTTTGCCACTACCTTCTAATGATAAGACAGAAGACTAAAAGAAAAGAGGGAAGAAGAAGGGGAAGAGGAATCGGGTAGGAGAGGAAAGAAGAATAAAGTCCTGGGTCCAGCACTGATCCAGCCAACAGGTGTCCAGGGTCCTGAGAGAATGCCACCCGGCCTCTGTGGTGGTACATTTTTCTAGGTAAGTTTTCCCCATTCTGGGATTAGGTTCCTCACTCTTCGTACAAATGAGTTGGCATGCGCAGCCTAGTATTCTAGACTTTTCTGGAAATGGGCTGGGGGCTTTGGGTTTGTTTTCTTTTTTTTTTTGTGGTCTTGATTCTCCATCTATTGGTCTTGCTTGCTCCTTGACCCCACTCCTGCACTTAAGCTGTTCTTTATGTTGTGTGGTCACTACAGACTGGAACAGGAACTTCAGCTCCAGAATGGGGCTGGCCTACGTTCAATACAGCTCTCCTTTCCAGGCACATGCTGTTATAACTCGTTTGCTTGATGGCTGTTGGTGTTCAGGGCATAGCAGTGCATGAACTCTTTACTGCTTAGGTTTCTACATGGGCCAAAAAACCCAGTTGCCATCTGATGGGGACAAAAACCATCCTTAGGGCACAGAGGAGAATGAAGGGCTTCACATTTTTGATGACAGGGCAACATCTGCACCCTTCTTTTCTTTTCTCTTGTTTTCCTAGTGTTGTGTTTCTTGAACTTGTTTTTGCAAACTTAAGGTGCCAGATGCTACTCTTTCGCTGTAGATGCACCGATAGCTGTGGGGAAGGCATTGATCTGTACGGAAGGGAGTGTGAAGCCAAATTCTTCCTAGATGAGTATGAAGGGATCCCTGAGTTCAGGGCTGCTTGGGCAAAATCAAGCCAGCGGGATTTTAGAGAATTTGGATGCAAATTTGTCGCAGAGCAGAAAATACAGATCTCCTTTTTAGTTTGCTTCCAATTTAATTCCGTTTAATGCAATTCAAATTAATAGAACTCAGAAGGAAAGGGTTGTGGTCTACTGTAGCCTGAACTGCAGCTGGTCCATTTTGCCGTTCAAACAATTTTTCCCTTCAGGTACAGCAAGATCTCCTTCAGCAGATTAAAGAATTGGAGCAGCTTTGCCCGAGGAACTGGACAGGGTTGAGTTGGTCTTGGAGGTAGTGTCTGCAGGGGGGTTGAGGTGTAGGCTGGTGCTGGCGTAATTCCTGGTGCTGGCCTTCTTCCCACTGTAGTCCGGATCCAGTCATAGTAGTACTGAGTGGAGCTGGAGACAGCAGGCCGTTTAGGTCTAGCACAGCCTACTCCCCAGCTGGTCACACCAATTTGCCAGAAGAAGCCGGCATGCTTATCTTGGCAGACAAGAGGCCCCCCGCTGTCACCCTGGAGCAGAGCAGAGAGGATTAAGGTGCCTCTGTGTGCCCCTGTCAGCAGTCGGAGTTGGTTGCTTTACTCTCTTCAGCCCCTGCCAGAAGAACTGGACTCCTGGCTGAGCAAGGCCCTGCTCAAGTGCTGGAACCTGTAGAACCTCAGCACCCTTGGGAGCAGGTTAGGGGCCTGTCAGGTGAGGCTCTCTGTCTCCCCTGTGCTTGGATGCTTCAGGGTTAGCATCTGGACCCCACAGAGCAAGGACCCACAGATGGGAAAGGGGGCAGAAGCTTCAGCGGCAGTGCAGAGCCGGGGCTGGGAGAGCAACTGGTCAGGGAAAGCACACGCTGGGCTGTGCTTGGGTGGTGGGATGAGGCTGCCTACACTGCTGGGGCCTGGGGGACTCGGCATGCTCCTACCCGGCAGGTGCCAAGGCCGCCCTGGCCAGCACACACGTGAAAGTCATAGATGTACCCATGCAGCCACTCACTACTGTTGCAGAGCTGATTAGGGACCACTTGCACCTTGGCATGCTGCAGGATATCTCTACCTGAAGCTGTAAGCAGAGAAAGGAATGAGCTCCCAGCAGCTCTTTGCCCGTGTGTTGAAGTTTTTCCCTAGAGGCTTGCTGGCCTCTAGAGAGGTGTTGGCAGTGCTGTGTCACTGCTGTGTGGCATTGGGCAGCAGGCCAGGCCAGAGGCATATGTCCCACGGCCTAACTCTGCTGTCAGGAAGGCCCAGCCGTCTCTCCCTGGTGGGCCAAGCTTGCCCTCAGGGTCCAGATCCTTTATGGGAACTCACTCACATTTCACGATTCTGTCACCCCAGCCAGCAACGTAACAGTTTTTCAACTCCGACACTTTCACTGCAGGACCAGGCAGGCAGGCGGTCTGAATGGTGGAGCTGCACTGGACTGGCCGATCCAGTTCCAGCAAGGCGATGTCGTTATACTCAAGGTCAGGGATGTATTTTTCATGAATAATCAGCCGCTTAATCCGGCGCACTTCCACACCAGGGCCCGACTGGCCCAACGAGGTGGCCCCAAGAACGATGGCCCACTCGCTGATGGGACTGGAAGGCAGATGGAGAGAGGGGTGAGGGGGAGTAGAATCACGGGCTGTAACACCCCAGCCCTTCCTGCCTTCTGCTTCCTGAGGCAGAGAGGAAAACAGCACTCCACAGAGTGAAAGTAGGCTTGAGATATATTGAGCTGCAGGCTGCTAGGAAGCGGTGGCATGAACGCAGTCGTCTCCCTGAGCAGTCTCTCAGCTGGGCCCTGCAATGTCCTGGCACTAGGCACATGCAAGGAAATGGGATGGGAATAGCATGCACTGGTGGTGTGGGGATATCCCTGTGCCCAGGTCCTCCTTACTTTGTGATGTTGACAAAGCAGTGGGCAGCTGAGAGCAGCCACTTTGCGCTGATGAGGGTCCCTCCACAGATATGCACAGATACCGGTGGTTTCCAGACGCAGCGGATACTGGCGATCCCAGCCCAGGCCCCAGACCCTGGCATGACATCTGTGCCACCCACAACGCGTGATGAGCTGAAGGTAGTACCCATGGGCCGCAGCCCACAAGTCTGTCTGTAAGCAGAAAGTCGTTAGTGTCCCATGAGAAGGCCTGCTGCTGTGCTGAAGGTCAGCCAGCTTCCCTCCTCACAAGGCTCTGGTTGCAAAGCCAGCAGGGAACTGCCTGGGATGTCCATATGTTTGCCCATTTCTGATTTAGCCCCTTGGACAACTGGTGCCAGCAGCCTGGCCAGTGGTGATAAACTGAGACTCCCACCTACTCTGGGAACTGCTGTGGCCACAGGTGGCAAGCGGGCACCCACAGGGAAGCCCCTAAGCCTTTGCCTGGGCCCCCGAAGAGCCTGAGGCTACTTACCCACAGGCGCCATGTGCAGGCCCGCACAGAGCCAGTAGGATGAGGATGCACAACAAAATCATTGCCGTCACAGCTGCAAGTCAGCTGTAAGGAGAGAGAGCTTGACACCTCCAGGGCAGCTGCCAACGTAATGCCAACGGAATTTGCATTGCCGCAGTGCCCTCGGCCCTAGGCCTGATGTCACGGAGGGACTGGTTCCATGTTGCAGACACAGTGCTGGCCGCTGCAGGCAGGGGGGAAGGGCAATTTAAAGGCCTAAAACCACAGAAAGGTCTGGATTGGAAGGTACCTTAAGGACTGACTAGTTTCAAACTCCAACCATGCACACAGAGGCCTTCCACTACACCAGGTTGCTCAGAGTCCCATCCAAGCTGGCCTCAAACGGTAAAAGGAATGGGGCATCCACAGCTTCTCTGGGAAACATGTGCCACTGTTGTGCTAATGATACAAGATTTTGCTTGACATCCAAAACTACAGAATTGGCAGTAACAACAATTCAAAGCAACACACATTCTGATTTTTAAAAAGTTTCTGGCATTGCAGGACTACTACTGTAGCAATCCACATCACTTCACTAATCTCCTTGGGGCTATATGGGCACTGCAGAAGATCTTCTTCAGGCTAGCTGTGCTAGCCGTTCTGAGAGAAAGTGGCATTGTTTAGCAAGACCGCCTTTTTCCAGACCTGTTGTGACTTTTTTTCTTTTTTTTTTTTTTTTTTTTAATTTAAGGCCTTTTAAGCGCATAATTTAGCTAAATGCATCTTCCTTAGAGGGATCCTGCCTTTAAAAATGGAAGTGTGGGAGAAGAAAGCAGTCTATCCTTATGCAGAGGTGAAACAGGTGTTTCTCTTCCATGGCTCTGGGCAAGCCTGCACAGACCTAAGGGTAAGGGCCTAGCCCAGTAATTATGGCTGACCTGGTACACCCCTGATGCCCGCTTTGACTGTGAGCATGATAGTCACAGTAACAGGATGGAGTTTTTTCTTCTAATCCCAGGTGGGTAGAGCTCATCCTCAGGACCACGTAGGATGACCAACACATCCTTCATGACTCGTTCTCTGAGCTGGATGAGATCTGTATGAAAGAGGCTGAAGATGCCGAGTGCAAAGAAATGGCAAGGTAAATCCCTGCTGCCGGCTGCGATGGGAGAGAAGTACCCATGCTGGCAATACCCTCGGGCTCTGCCTTCTGCTCTCTGGAACACTTTCTGCAGCTGCTGATGGAAGCAGCCTTCTCCTCTTGCCAGCCCAGAGCTTTAGCAATGCAAGTGGAGACCTGGAGCTGAAGAGGAGATGAATGACAGTATCAAGTGAAGGATCATGCCCTATGTGGCTACTCTCTCCTTGCACAGCCTCTGAACTGAGGAGCTGCACCACAAATGAAAGGATGCTGCTGGACAATTGTGTCAACAGCATCAAAGACACTGAAGGTAACGCGGGAGTCACATCCCTCTGGGAGTGGCCGAGCTTGGTTTGTCACATGGCCCTTCACTCCCAAATCAACCTTGCCCCGAAGATGCATCCTTTTTCACAAGTCCCATTGGATCTTTAAATTCTGTAGTCATCACCTCTCTAGTATTGCGAAGGCTGGCTCATTAAGTCGATTCCTAAGGCATCCAAGGAAACATTTGCTTACCACACTTCAGCCTATTAGTCGGCCTTTTGTACAGTCCCTAACACTTGGTGGCCTACAGCTGGTAGTCTCGTTTCCTAAGTACTGCTTAGTTATACAAAGAATTCCATAGTCCTGCGTTACCTGGGTTAGTTGGAACAGTTCAAGTTTTTGTCCTGCACCTATGGCTAAGCTTTACTAGCCAGAATAGCTAGGCATGCTCACACGAGCGACACCCAAGGTTTTCTGCCTCTCATGCTGGAGTGGCAGTCCTCACCTTCCCTTGGAGGCTTTCTCATAGCCCTCCTAACACTGGGGTTTCTGCTCTTTGTCTTGCACTGACACCTCATCCCTTTCTTGACCCTCACCCTGCCTTAAGCCCATGTCCAGCATGAGCCTTGCCAGCCAACGCTGTCTACCTTGCACCGGCTCTTAGCCATTTCAGTCTTCACCAATTCCCAAGACATTCAAAAAACAGGAGAATCGTATTGATGCATTTCTCATGGAAGGAGGAGATGACTCCAGTACAACTTATGAATAGGGATGGAGACTCCCTAACAGAAAAACAATTTTACAACCTCTACTACTGACAGAACAGAAGTATGCATATGCAACAAATGGTCAAATGCACAAAAACTCCCTAACATTCCAGATTTTCTTGGTACCCTTTCCTGTCTCAAAGTCAGCTCTATGTTATTGCTTCATAGTTGTTCCTAAAGCATTTCAATAGGGTTCTGTATATTCCTCCAGGAGAGGCTGCAGCACCTGGACCATGACCTCCCCATCTGGACCGCAGAGGCACAGGGCATACAAGATGCTGTTCTCTGCTCTCGCTGCCAGCCACCGCTGGGACCCATAGATTGCCTCCAGCCTCTGGCGCAGCCAGGGCAGCACAGGGTCAAGAACATGCTCTTCTTTTTGGAAAAGTTCTGCCCAGACCTTGGCAGCAGGCTACCCACCGCCTCTGCCCCTGCAGGCCCCTGCTCAGCTGGGGAAGGTGTCCCTTGCACAGGAACCGCTCCTGGGCGCTGGCAGCTGTTTCCATCCAGGAGGCCAAGAGATCTTTCTGCCTCTCTCTTGGTCTCTGGTGATTCTCCCTGGGGTGTGATGACACACTCGAGGTATTTTTGTTCCCGCAGAGAAAACCTGACAGACTCTATCAATCTTCTGCAGAGTGGGCACTCTGCTTTCTTCTCTGCCCAACGCAGCATGCAGCCCATGCAGAACTCATGGCCACAGGGTATGGCATAAGCAACACCCTCTTGCTCATCATGACAAATGGGGCAGCTGCACTCTGTCCCCATGGCTCTGTCTGTTCTCCATGGCAATTCAGGGAGTCCTGAGAAGCTGCTCCCCATCACTGGCACTACCAAAGAATCTCACACACTGCAACAAAATGGAGAAACCTTGGTCTCTTCCTGTCCCAAGGAGCAGATGAAAAAATGCCCGAGCCCCTGGACAAGGATATCCTCCTGACTCCTCAAGCCCTAATGACCTTCTCACTACCACCCTGGGGAGACTCAGCCTTCAAGGTCTTACAGGCATGCTTGACAGGCTGTGACTTTCCTGAGAGCGTGGAAAGATGGTCTCGGGCAGCTGAAATCGTGTAGGGTTGAGACTCCTGTCTGTGCAAAACAGGTGTTGGGATTAAGTGGTTCAACAATTTGGAGGTCCTGAATTTTTAATTAAATCTCCGGAGGCTGGATTTTTCCTTTCTTTCTATCTTTTTTAAGTTCACTCTTGAATCAGAAAATGTTATTCATTGAATGCAGTTTTTATAAGGGGGAGGTTCTCTTCCAAAGTAAACGCTGTGGGCAAAAATTTAATATGGCCTTAGCAGGCACTGCGCACGTCAGCTGGGTATGCTGGTCAAGCATCACCTCTGCAGGTGATCTCTAGGGAAGAGTAGATGCGTGGCTTTGCTCCCCGCTGATGGCTCTTAGGGGCCCTAAGAACCTATGCACCCTTGATGACCAGAGCTGCATAAGATATTGCAAGACACTTAAAGAGCAGAATTGCCTTAAACACCAATCACAGAACCACAGAATCGACTAGGTTGGAAAAAAAACCATCTGAGACCATTGAGTCAAACCTATGACTCAACACCACCTTGTCAACCAGACCACAGCACTAAAAGCCATGTGCTATCTTTGCTTAAACACCTCCAGGTGACTCCACCGCCTCCCTGGGAAGCCTATTCCAATGCCCAAAATCACCCTTTCTGTGAAGAATCTTCTTCTCAATGTCCAGTCCCAACTTCCTGTGGTACAGCTTAAGACTTTGTCGGCTTCTCTTGCAGGGAGAAGAGACTGACCCCCACTGGGCTATACCCTCCTTTCGGCGACTTATAGAGGTTGGTACGCTCACCCCTGAGCCTTCTCTTCTCCAAGCTAAGCAACCCCAGCTCCCTCAGCTGCTCCTCATAAGACATGTGTCCCAGACCATTCACTGTCCTTGTTGCCCTCCTCTGGACCCATTTGAGCATCTCAACGTCCTTCCTAAACTGAGGAGCCCAGAACTGGACGCAGCACTCAAGGTGCGGCCTCACCAGTGCTGACTACAGGGGAAGAATGACCTCCCCGCTCCTGCTGGCCACACCATTCCTGATCCAGGCCAGGATGCCATTGGCCTTCTTGGCCACCAGAGCGCACTGCTGGCTCACGTTCAGCTGCTGTCTCCAGTAGCCCCAGGTCCCTTTTCTGCCTGGCCACTGTCCAGCCACACCAACCCCAGCTTGTGGTGCTGCAGGGGCTTGCTGTGATTCAAAGGCACGACCTGGCACTTGGACTTGTGAAACCTCCCATTGTTGGATTCAGCACACCTATCCAGCCTGTCCAGGTCCCTCTGCAGAGCCCTCCTACCCTCTAACAGAGCAGTGCTTGCTCCCAGCTTGGTGTCATCTGCAAGGTGATCCCCTTGTCCGCATCATCAATGAAGATATTTAAACAAGACTGGTCCCAACACAGACCCCTGGGGGGCTGCACTAAGTGACTAGCCCCCATCTGGATGCAGGACCATTCACCTCCAGTCTCTGGGCCTGGCCATCCAGCCAGTTCTGAACACGGCTCCTGCCCAAGCTGTGGGCTACCAGCTTTTCCAGGAGTGCGCTACGGGACATGGGGTAAGAGGCTTTGCTGAAGGCCAGGTATACAACATCCACAGCCTTCCCGTCATCCACCTGGCGGGTCAGCTGGTAACAAAGGGAGATCAGGTTGGTTAAAGCACAACCTGCCCCTCCTAAATCCCTGCTGGCTGGGTCTGATCCCTCAGCTGTCCTGGAGGTGCTGCATTATCGCACTTAAGATGATCTCTTGTTTAACCTTACTGAGTACCAAGGTCAGGCTGACAGGCCTGTAGTTTCCCATGTGCTCCTTATGGCCCTTCTTATGGATGAGCATCACGTTGGCCAGCCCAGTCGTCTTGTTACCCAGGACTGATGGTAAATGATGGAAAGCGTCTTGGTGAGGTCTTCTGCCATCTCCTGCACCACCCTAGGATGAATCCTGTCTGGTCTCATCGACTTGTCAGCATCTAAGTGGCTCAGATGGTCACTAACTACTTTCTCTCCTGGATAACAGGAGAGGCTGTTCTGTTCCCTGCTCCCCATCTACGAGTTCAGGAGGCCAGTTGCCTTGAGGACAACCCGTCTTTTTGTTGAAAACTGAAGCAAAGAAGATGCTAGGGACCTCAGCCTTTTCCTCATCTTTGATAACGATATTCCCTCCCTTATGCAATAAAGATTAGAGGTTCTTGCCCCTCCAAGATGCATTAAGATTATTGAAAGGCTTTGCCCACTGTGACAAATTCTCCAAAGAAGCAACTGCTCATCGGCAGCAACTGAAGCTCCCCCTCCCTGAACATGCCTCTGTGAAATTTGGACTGTCAGTTAACCCACCTGAGAGGAATGTGAGGTAGGATTGGATGCGCTCTCAGACCAGCAGGAGGAAAACGGATACTGGAGGAGCACTGATACTGGACAGAAAGAACCCACACTCAAAGCCAACAAAGCCACTCTGTTGAAAAGCAACTCTGAGTGGGTAACTGTAGCCAGTGAGCATTGATTCCTTTGTTGGCTAAAATGCCTAAATAGCAAAAAGGTTTGAATACCTGGGGGAACCACACCAGCAAGAAGACCAGGGTGAAGAAAAGATGCAAGAGGATGCTTTCTGGATCCAAGTGCGGTGATAGCTTTCTACTTCAACTGTCTCACTCTTTCTCTCCCTCTGGCCCTCCTGTCTTTCCTATTTCTACCTCTCTACCTCATGCTTACTGTTAAAGAAAATCCATGCTATTGACTTCGGCACATGCCTCTTTCCTTCAGGTAGGGGCATGTGTCAATAATCGGATCATAGAAGACGTGCTGGTACAACAGACTGCTTCTGTGAGGGGGTGAGATGTGCAATTGATCCTTGGCCCAGGGACTGGCACTGGAGAAGGCAGATGCAGCTCTTCCCTTCCCTGGAGTGTTTGTGCATTGGTCTTACACGCCACTCCTATGTGGAAGGGAGCAACAGAGGTTCGTCGATGTTCACGGATGGAAAAGAATGGCAAAAAGCAAAAGGGTCCAAAAAAACCTCACCGCTTTTTATTAACAAACTACACACTCAGCGTGGCAATTGGTATATGTTTTGCCACTACCTTCTAATGATAAGACAGAAGACTAAAAGAAAAGAGGGAAGAAGAAGGGGAAGAGGAATCGGGTAGGAGAGGAAAGAAGATTAAAGTCCTGGGTCCAGCACTGATCCAGCCAACAGGTGTCCAGGGTCCTGAGAGAATGCCACCCGGCCTCTGTGGTGGTACATTTTTCTAGGTAAGTTTTCCCCATTCTGGGATTAGGTTCCTCACTCTTCGTACAAATGAGTTGGCATGCGCAGCCTAGTATTCTAGACTTTTCTGGAAATGGGCTGGGGGCTTTGGGTTTGTTTTCTTTTTTTTTTTGTGGTCTTGATTCTCCATCTATTGGTCTTGCTTGCTCCTTGACCCCACTCCTGCACTTAAGCTGTTCTTTATGTTGTGTGGTCACTACAGACTGGAACAGGAACTTCAGCTCCAGAATGGGGCTGGCCTACGTTCAATACAGCTCCCCTTTCCAGGCACATGCTGTTATAACTCGTTTGCTTGATGGCTGTTGGTGTTCAGGGCATAGCAGTGCATGAACTCTTTACTGCTTAGGTTTCTACATGGGCCAAAAAACCCAGTTGCCATCTGATGGGGACAAAAACCATCCTTAGGGCACAGAGGAGAATGAAGGGCTTCACATTTTTGATGACAGGGCAACATCTGCACCCTTCTTTTCTTTTCTCTTGTTTTCCTAGTGTTGTGTTTCTTGAACTTGTTTTTGCAAACTTAAGGTGCCAGATGCTACTCTTTCGCTGTAGATGCACCGATAGCTGTGGGGGAGGCATTGATCTGTACGGAAGGGAGTGTGAAGCCAAATTCTTCCTAGATGAGTATGAAGGGATCCCTGAGTTCAGGGCTGCTTGGGCAAAATCAAGCCAGCGGGATTTTAGAGAATTTGGATGCAAATTTGTCGCAGAGCAGAAAATACAGATCTCCTTTTTAGTTTGCTTCCAATTTAATTCCGTTTAATGCAATTCAAATTAATAGAACTCAGAAGGAAAGGGTTGTGGTCTACTGTAGCCTGAACTGCAGCTGGTCCATTTTGCCGTTCAAACAATTTTTCCCTTCAGGTACAGCAAGATCTCCTTCAGCAGATTAAAGAATTGGAGCAGCTTTGCCCGAGGAACTGGACAGGGTTGAGTTGGTCTTGGAGGTAGTGTCTGCAGGGGGGTTGAGGTGTAGGCTGGTGCTGGCGTAATTCCTGGTACTGGCCTTCTTCCCACTGTAGTCCGGATCCAGTCGTAGTAGTACTGAGTGGAGCTGGAGACTGCAGGCCGTTTAGGTCTAGCACAGCCTACTCCCCAGCTGGTCACACCAATTTGCCAGAAGAAGCCGGCATGCTTATCTTGGCAGACAAGAGGCCCCCCGCTGTCACCCTGGAGCAGAGTAGAGAGGATTAAGGTGCCTCTGTGTGCCCCTGTCAGCAGTCGGAGTTGGTTGCTTTACTCTCTTCAGCCCCTGCCAGAAGAACTGGACTCCTGGCTGAGCAAGGCCCTGCTCAAGTGCTGGAACCTGTAGAACCTCAGCACCCTTGGGAGCAGGTTAGGGGCCTGTCAGGTGAGGCTCTCTGTCTCCCCTGTGCTTGGATGCTTCAGGGTTAGCATCTGGACCCCACAGAGCAAGGACCCACAGATGGGAAAGGGGGCAGAAGCTTCAGCGGCAGTGCAGAGCCGGGGCTGGGAGAGCAACTGGTCAGGGAAAGCACACGCTGGGCTGTGCTTGGGTGGTGGGATGAGGCTGCCTACACTGCTGGGGCCTGGGGGACTCAGCATGCTCCTACCTGGCAGGTGCCAAGGCCGCCCTGGCCAGCACACACGTGAAAGTCATAGATGTACCCATGCAGCCACTCACTACTGTTGCAGAGCTGATTAGGGACCACTTGCACCTTGGCCTGCTGCAGGATATCTCTACCTGAAGCTGTAAGCAGAGAAAGGAATGAGCTCCCAGCAGCTCTTTGCCCGTGTGTTGAAGTTTTTCCCTAGAGGCTTGCTGGCCTCTAGAGAGGTGTTGGGAGTGCTGTGTCACTGCTGTGTGGCATTGGGCAGCAGGCCAGGCCAGAGGCATATGTCCCACGGCCTAACTCTGCAGTCAGGAAGGCCCAGCCGTCTCTCCCTGGTGGGCCAAGCTTGCCCTCAGGGTCCAGATCCTTTATGGGAACTCACTCACATTTCACGATTCTGTCACCCCAGCCAGCAACCTAACAGTTTTTCAGCTCCGACACTTTCACTGCAGGACCAGGCAGGCAGGCGGTCTGAATGGTGGAGCTGCACTGGACTGGCCGATCCAGTTCCAGCAAGGCGATGTCGTTATACTCAAGGTCAGGGATGTATTTTTCATGAATAATCAGCCGCTTAATCCGGCGCACTTCCACACCAGGGCCCGACTGGCCCAACGAGGTGGCCCCAAGAACGATGGCCCACTCGCTGATGGGACTGGAAGGCAGATGGAGAGAGGGGTGAGGGGGAGTAGAATCACGGGCTGTAACACCCCAGCCCTTCCTGCCTTCTGCTTCCTGAGGCAGAGAGGAAAACAGCACTCCACAGAGTGAAAGTAGGCTTGAGATATATTGAGCTGCAGGCTGCTAGGAAGCGGTGGCATGAACCCAGTCGTCTCCCTGAGCAGTCTCTCAGCTGGGCCCTGCAATGTCCTGGCACTAGGCACATGCAAGGAAATGGGATGGGAATAGCATGCACTGGTGGTGTGGGGATATCCCTGTGCCCAGGTCCTCCTTACTTTGTGATGTTGACAAAGCAGTGGGCAGCTGAGAGCAGCCACTTTGCGCTGATGAGGGTCCCTCCACAGATATGCACAGATACCGGTGGTTTCCAGACGCAGCGGATACTGGCGATCCCAGCCCAGGCCCCAGACCCTGGCATGACATCTGTGCCACCCACAACGCGTGATGAGCTGAAGGTAGTACCCATGGGCCGCAGCCCACAAGTCTGTCTGTAAGCAGAAAGTCGTTAGTGTCCCATGAGAAGGCCTGCTGCTGTGCTGAAGGTCAGCCAGCTTCCCTCCTCACAAGGCTCTGGTTGCAAAGCCAGCAGGGAACTGCCTGGGATGTCCATATGTTTGCCCATTTCTGATTTAGCCCCTTGGACAACTGGTGCCAGCAGCCTGGTCAGTGGTGATAAACTGAGACTCCCACCTACTCTGGGAACTGCTGTGGCCACAGGTGGCAAGCGGGCACCCACAGGGAAGCCCCTAAGCCTTTGCCTGGGCCCCCGAAGAGCCTGAGGCTACTTACCCACAGGCGCCATGTGCAGGCCCGCACAGAGCCAGTAGGATGAGGATGCACAACAAAATCATTGCCGTCACAGCTGCAAGTCAGCTGTAAGGAGAGAGAGCTTGACACCTCCAGGGCAGCTGCCAACGTAATGCCAACGGAATTTGCATTGCCGCAGTGCCCTCGGCCCTAGGCCTGATGTCACGGAGGGACTGGTTCCATGTTGCAGACACAGTGCTGGCCGCTGCAGGCAGGGGGGAAGGGCAATTTAAAGGCCTAAAACCACAGAAAGGTCTGGATTGGAAGGTACCTTAAGGACTGACTAGTTTCAAACTCCAACCATGCACACAGAGGCCTTCCACTACACCAGGTTGCTCAGAGTCCCATCCAAGCTGGCCTCAAACGGTAAAAGGAATGGGGCATCCACAGCTTCTCTGGGAAACATGTGCCACTGTTGTGCTAATGATACAAGATTTTGCTTGACATCCAAAACTACAGAATTGGCAGTAACAACAATTCAAAGCAACACACATTCTGATTTTTAAAAAGTTTCTGGCATTGCAGGACTACTACTGTAGCAATCCACATCACTCACTAATCTCCTTGGGGTTATATGGGCACTGCAGAAGATCTTCTTCAGGCTAGCTGTGCTAGCCGTTCTGAGAGAAAGTGGCATTGTTTAGCAAGACCGCCTTTTTCCAGACCTGTTGTGACTTTTTTTCTTTTTTTTTTTTTTTTTTTATTTAAGGCCTTTTAAGCGCATAATTTAGCTAAATGCATCTTCCTTAGAGGGATCCTGCCTTTAAAAATGGAAGTGTGGGAGAAGAAAGCAGTCTATCCTTATGCAGAGGTGAAACAGGTGTTTCTCTTCCATGGCTCTGGGCAAGCCTGCACAGACCTAAGGGTAAGGGCCTAGCCCAGTAATTATGGCTGACCTGGTACACCCCTGATGCCCGCTTTGACTGTGAGCATGATAGTCACAGTAACAGGATGGAGTTTTGTCTTCTAATCCCAGGTGGGTAGAGCTCATCCTCAGGACCACGTAGGATGACCAACACATCCTTCATGACTCGTTCTCTGAGCTGGATGAGATCTGTATGAAAGAGGCTGAAGATGCCGAGTGCAAAGAAATGGCACCCCTGCTGCCGGCTGCGATGGGAGAGAAGTACCCATGCTGGCAATACCCTCGGGCTCTGCCTTCTGCTCTCTGGAACACTTTCTGCAGCTGCTGATGGAAGCAGCCTTCTCCTCTTGCCAGCCCAGAGCTTTAGCAATGCAAGTGGAGACCTGGAGCTGAAGAGGAGATGAATGACAGTATCAAGTGAAGGATCATGCCCTATGTGGCTACTCTCTCCTTGCACAGCCTCTGAACTGAGGAGCTGCACCACAAATGAAAGGATGCTGCTGGACAATTGTGCCAACAGCATCAAAGACACTGAAGGTAACGCGGGAGCCACATCCCTCTGGGAGTGGCCGAGCTTGGTTTGTCACATGGCCCTTCACTCCCAAACCAACCTTGCCCCGAAGATGCATCCTTTTTCACAAGTCCCATTGGATCTTTAAATTCTGTAGTCATCACCTCTCTAGTATTGCAAAGGCTGGCTCATTAAGTCGATTCCTAAGGCATCCAAGGAAACATTTGCTTACCACACTTCAGCCTATTAGTCGGCCTTTTGTACAGTCCCTAACACTTGGTGGCCTACAGCTGGTAGTCTCGTTTCCTAAGTACTGCTTAGTTATACAAAGAATTCCATAGTCCTGCGTTACCTGGGTTAGTTGGAACAGTTCAAGTTTTTGTCCTGCACCTATGGCTAAGCTTAACTAGCCAGAATAGCTAGGCATGCTCACACGAGCGACACCCAAGGTTTTCTGCCTCTCATGCTGGAGTGGCAGTCCTCACCTTCCCTTGGAGGCTTTCTCATAGCCCTCCTAACACTGGGGTTTCTGCTCTTTGTCTTGCACTGACACCTCATCCCTTTCTTGACCCTCACCCTGCCTTAAGCCCATGTCCAGCATGAGCCTTGCCAGCCAAGGCTGTCTACCTTGCACCGGCTCTTAGCCATTTCAGTCTTCATCAATTCCCAAGACATTCAAAAAACAGGAGAATCGTATTGATGCATTTCTCATGGAAGGAGGAGATGACTCCAGTACAACTTATGAATAGGGGTGGAGACTCCCTAACAGAAAAACAATTTTACAACCTCTACTACTGACAGAACAGAAGTATGCATATGCAACAAATGGTCAAATGCACAAAAACTCCCCAACTTTCCAGATTTTCTTGGTACCCTTTCCTGTCTCAAACTCAGCTCTATGTTATTGCTTCATAGTTGTTCCTAAAGCATTTCAATAGGGTTCTGTATATTCCTCCAGGAGAGGCTGCAGCACCTGGACCATGACCTCCCCATCTGGACCGCAGAGGCACAGGGCATACAAGATGCTGTTCTCTGCTCTCGCTGCCAGCCACCGCTGGGACCCATAGATTGCCTCCAGCCTCTGGCGCAGCCAGGGCAGCATAGGGTCAAGAACATGCTCTTTCTTTTTGGAAAAGTTCTGCCCAGACCTTGGCAGCAGGCTACCCACCGCCTCTGCCCCTGCAGGCCCCTGCTCAGCTGGGGAAGGTGTCCCTTGCACAGGAACCGCTCCTGGGCGCTGGCAGCTGTTTCCATCCAGGAGGCCAAGAGATCTTTCTGCCTCTCTCTTGGTCTCTGGTGATTCTCCCTGGGGTGTGATGAAACACTCGAGGTATTTTTGTTCCCGCAGAGAAAACCTGACAGACTCTATCAATCTTCTGCAGAGTGGGCACTCTGCTTTCTTCTCTGCCCAACGCAGCATGCAGCCCATGCAGAACTCATGGCCACAGGGTATGGCATAAGCAACACCCTCTTGCTCATCATGACAAATGGGGCAGCTGCACTCTGTCCCCATGGCTCTGTCTGTTCTCCATGGCAATTCAGGGAGTCCTGAGAAGCTGCTCCCCATCACTGGCACTACCAAAGAATCTCACACACTGCAACAAAATGGAGAAACCTTGGTCTCTTCCTGTCCCAAGGAGCAGATGAAAAAATGCCCGAGCCCCTGGACAAGGATATCCTCCTGACTCCTCAAGCCCTAATGACCTTCTCACTACCACCCTGGGGAGACTCAGCCTTCAAGGTCTTACAGGCATGCTTGACAGGCTGTGACTTTCCTGAGAGCGTGGAAAGATGGTCTCGGGCAGCTGAAATCGTGTAGGGTTGAGACTCCTGTCTGTGCAAAACAGGTGTTGGGATTAAGTGGTTCAACAATTTGGAGGTCCTGAATTTTTAATTAAATCTCCGGAGGCTGGATTTTTCCTTTCTATCTTTTTTAAGTTCACTCTTGAATCAGAAAATGTTATTCATTGAATGCAGTTTTTATAAGGGGGAGGTTCTCTTCCAAAGTAAACGCTGTGGGCAAAAATTTAATATGGCCTTAGCAGGCACTGCGCACGTCAGCTGGGTATGCTGGTCAAGCATCACCTCTGCAGGTGATCTCTAGGGAAGAGTAGATGCGTGGCTTTGCTCCCCGCTGATGGCTCTTAGGGGCTCTAAGAACCTATGCACCCTTGATGACCAGAGCTGCATAAGATATTGCAAGACACTTAAAGAGCAGAATTGCCTTAAACACCAATCACAGAACCACAGAATCGACTAGGTTGGAAAAAAAACCATCTGAGACCATTGAGTCAAACCTATGACTCAACACCACCTTGTCAACCAGACCACAGCACTAAAAGCCATGTGCTATCTTTGCTTAAACACCTCCAGGTGACTCCACCGCCTCCCTGGGAAGCCTATTCCAATGCCCAAAATCACCCTTTCTGTGAAGAATCTTCTTCTCAATGTCCAGTCCCAACTTCCTGTGGTACAGCTTAAGACTTTGTCGGCTTCTCTTGCTGCTTGCCTGGGAGAAGAGACTGACCCCCACTGGGCTATACCCTCCTTTCGGGGACTTATAGAGGTTGGCACGCTCACCCCTGAGCCTTCTCTTCTCCAAGCTAAGCAACCCCAGCTCCCTCCTCTGCTCCTCATAAGACATGTGTCCCAGACCATTCACTATCCTTGTTGCCCTCCTCTGGACCCATTTGAGCATCTCAACGTCCTTCCTAAACTGAGGAGCCCAGAACTGGACGCAGCACTCAAGGTGCGGCCTCACCAGTGCTGACTACAGGGGAAGAATGACCTCCCCGCTCCTGCTGGCCACACCATTCCTGATCCAGGCCAGGATGCCATTGGCCTTCTTGGCCACCAGAGCGCACTGCTGGCTCACGTTCAGCTGCTGTCTCCAGTAGCCCCAGGTCCCTTTTCTGCCTGGGCACTGTCCAGCCACACCAACCCCAGCTTGTGGTGCTGCAGGGGCTTGCTGTGATTCAAAGGCACGACCTGGCACTTGGACTTGTGAAACCTCCCATTGTTGGATTCAGCACACCTATCCAGCCTGTCCAGGTCCCTCTGCAGAGCCCTCCTACCCTCTAACAGAGCAGTGCTTGCTCCCAGCTTGGTGTCATCTGCAAGGTGATCCCCTTGTCCGCATCATCAATGAAGATATTTAAACAAGACTGGTCCCAACACAGACCCCTGGGGGGCTGCACTAAGTGACTAGCCCCCATCTGGATGCAGGACCATTCACCTCCAGTCTCTGGGCCTGGCCATCCAGCCAGTTCTGAACACGGCTCCTGCCCAAGCTGTGGGCTACCAGCTTTTCCAGGAGTGCGCTACGGGACATGGGGTAAGAGGCTTTGCTGAAGGCCAGGTATACAACATCCACAGCCTTCCCGTCATCCACCTGGCGGGTCAGCTGGTAACAAAGGGAGATCAGGTTGGTTAAAGCACAACCTGCCCCTCCTAAATCCCTGCTGGCTGGGTCTGATCCCTCAGCTGTCCTGGAGGTGCTGCATTATCGCACTTAAGATGATCTCTTGTTTAACCTTACTGAGTACCAAGGTCAGGCTGACAGGCCTGTAGTTTCCCATGTGCTCCTTATGGCCCTTCTTATGGATGAGCATCACGTTGGCCAGCCCAGTCGTCTTGTTACCCAGGACTGATGGTAAATGATGGAAAGCGTCTTGGTGAGGTCTTCTGCCATCTCCTGCACCACCCTAGGATGAATCCTGTCTGGTCTCATCGACTTGTCAGCATCTAAGTGGCTCAGATGGTCACTAACTACTTTCTCTCCTGGATAACAGGAGAGGCTGTTCTGTTCCCTGCTCCCCATCTACGAGTTCAGGAGGCCAGTTGCCTTGAGGACAACCCGTCTTTTTGTTGAAAACTGAAGCAAAGAAGATGCTAGGGACCTCAGCCTTTTCCTCATCTTTGATAACGATATTCCCTCCCTTATGCAATAAAGATTAGAGGTTCTTGCCCCTCCAAGATGCATTAAGATTATTGAAAGGCTTTGCCCACTGTGACAAACTCTCCAAAGAAGCAACTGCTCATCGGCAGCAACTGAAGCTCCCCCTCCCTGAACATGCCTCTGTGAAATTTGGACTGTCAGTTAACCCACCTGAGAGGAATGTGAGGTAGGATTGGATGCGCTCTCAGACCAGCAGGAGGAAAACGGATACTGGAGGAGCACTGATACTGGACAGAAAGAACCCACACTCAAAGCCAACAAAGCCACTCTGTTGAAAAGCAACTCTGAGTGGGTAACTGTAGCCAGTGAGCATTGATTCCTTTGTTGGCTAAAATGCCTAAATAGCAAAAAGGTTTGAATACCTGGGGGAACCACACCAGCAAGAAGACCAGGGTGAAGAAAAGATGCAAGAGGATGCTTTCTGGATCCAAGTGCGGTGATAGCTTTCTACTTCAACTGTCTCACTCTTTCTCTCCCTCTGGCCCTCCTGTCTTTCCTATTTCTACCTCTCTACCTCATGCTTACTGTTAAAGAAAATCCATGCTATTGACTTCGGCACATGCCTCTTTCCTTCAGGTAGGGGCATGTGTCAATAATCGGATCATAGAAGACGTGCTGGTACAACAGACTGCTTCTGTGAGGGGGTGAGATGTGCAATTGATCCTTGGCCCAGGGACTGGCACTGGAGAAGGCAGATGCAGCTCTTCCCTTCCCTGGAGTGTTTGTGCATTGGTCTTACACGCCACTCCTATGTGGAAGGGAGCAACAGAGGTTCGTCGATGTTCACGGATGGAAAAGAATGGCAAAAAGCAAAAGGGTCCAAAAAAACCTCACCGCTTTTTATTAACAAACTACACACTCAGCGTGGCAATTGGTATATGTTTTGCCACTACCTTCTAATGATAAGACAGAAGACTAAAAGAAAAGAGGGAAGAAGAAGGGGAAGAGGAATCGGGTAGGAGAGGAAAGAAGATTAAAGTCCTGGGTCCAGCACTGATCCAGCCAACAGGTGTCCAGGGTCCTGAGAGAATGCCACCCGGCCTCTGTGGTGGTACATTTTTCTAGGTAAGTTTTCCCCATTCTGGGATTAGGTTCCTCACTCTTCGTACAAATGAGTTGGCATGCGCAGCCTAGTATTCTAGACTTTTCTGGAAATGGGCTGGGGGCTTTGGGTTTGTTTTCTTTTTTTTTTTGTGGTCTTGATTCTCCATCTATTGGTCTTGCTTGCTCCTTGACCCCACTCCTGCACTTAAGCTGTTCTTTATGTTGTGTGGTCACTACAGACTGGAACAGGAACTTCAGCTCCAGAATGGGGCTGGCCTACGTTCAATACAGCTCCCCTTTCCAGGCACATGCTGTTATAACTCGTTTGCTTGATGGCTGTTGGTGTTCAGGGCATAGCAGTGCATGAACTCTTTACTGCTTAGGTTTCTACATGGGCCAAAAAACCCAGTTGCCATCTGATGGGGACAAAAACCATCCTTAGGGCACAGAGGAGAATGAAGGGCTTCACATTTTTGATGACAGGGCAACATCTGCACCCTTCTTTTCTTTTCTCTTGTTTTCCTAGTGTTGTGTTTCTTGAACTTGTTTTTGCAAACTTAAGGTGCCAGATGCTACTCTTTCGCTGTAGATGCACCGATAGCTGTGGGGGAGGCATTGATCTGTACGGAAGGGAGTGTGAAGCCAAATTCTTCCTAGATGAGTATGAAGGGATCCCTGAGTTCAGGGCTGCTTGGGCAAAATCAAGCCAGCGGGATTTTAGAGAATTTGGATGCAAATTTGTCGCAGAGCAGAAAATACAGATCTCCTTTTTAGTTTGCTTCCAATTTAATTCCGTTTAATGCAATTCAAATTAATAGAACTCAGAAGGAAAGGGTTGTGGTCTACTGTAGCCTGAACTGCAGCTGGTCCATTTTGCCGTTCAAACAATTTTTCCCTTCAGGTACAGCAAGATCTCCTTCAGCAGATTAAAGAATTGGAGCAGCTTTGCCCGAGGAACTGGACAGGGTTGAGTTGGTCTTGGAGGTAGTGTCTGCAGGGGGGTTGAGGTGTAGGCTGGTGCTGGCGTAATTCCTGGTACTGGCCTTCTTCCCACTGTAGTCCGGATCCAGTCGTAGTAGTACTGAGTGGAGCTGGAGACTGCAGGCCGTTTAGGTCTAGCACAGCCTACTCCCCAGCTGGTCACACCAATTTGCCAGAAGAAGCCGGCATGCTTATCTTGGCAGACAAGAGGCCCCCCGCTGTCACCCTGGAGCAGAGTAGAGAGGATTAAGGTGCCTCTGTGTGCCCCTGTCAGCAGTCGGAGTTGGTTGCTTTACTCTCTTCAGCCCCTGCCAGAAGAACTGGACTCCTGGCTGAGCAAGGCCCTGCTCAAGTGCTGGAACCTGTAGAACCTCAGCACCCTTGGGAGCAGGTTAGGGGCCTGTCAGGTGAGGCTCTCTGTCTCCCCTGTGCTTGGATGCTTCAGGGTTAGCATCTGGACCCCACAGAGCAAGGACCCACAGATGGGAAAGGGGGCAGAAGCTTCAGCGGCAGTGCAGAGCCGGGGCTGGGAGAGCAACTGGTCAGGGAAAGCACACGCTGGGCTGTGCTTGGGTGGTGGGATGAGGCTGCCTACACTGCTGGGGCCTGGGGGACTCAGCATGCTCCTACCTGGCAGGTGCCAAGGCCGCCCTGGCCAGCACACACGTGAAAGTCATAGATGTACCCATGCAGCCACTCACTACTGTTGCAGAGCTGATTAGGGACCACTTGCACCTTGGCCTGCTGCAGGATATCTCTACCTGAAGCTGTAAGCAGAGAAAGGAATGAGCTCCCAGCAGCTCTTTGCCCGTGTGTTGAAGTTTTTCCCTAGAGGCTTGCTGGCCTCTAGAGAGGTGTTGGCAGTGCTGTGTCACTGCTGTGTGGCATTGGGCAGCAGGCCAGGCCAGAGGCATATGTCCCACGGCCTAACTCTGCAGTCAGGAAGGCCCAGCCGTCTCTCCCTGGTGGGCTAAGCTTGCCCTCAGGGTCCAGATCCTTTATGGGAACTCACTCACATTTCACGATTCTGTCACCCCAGCCAGCAACGTAACAGTTTTTCAGCTCCGACACTTTCACTGCAGGACCAGGCAGGCAGGCGGTCTGAATGGTGGAGCTGCACTGGACTGGCCGATCCAGTTCCAGCAAGGCGATGTCGTTATACTCAAGGTCAGGGATGTATTTTTCATGAATAATCAGCCGCTTAATCCGGCGCACTTCCACACCAGGGCCCGACTGGCCCAACGAGGTGGCCCCAAGAACGATGGCCCACTCGCTGATGGGACTGGAAGGCAGATGGAGAGAGGGGTGAGGGGGAGTAGAATCACGGGCTGTAACACCCCAGCCCTTCCTGCCTTCTGCTTCCTGAGGCAGAGAGGAAAACAGCACTCCACAGAGTGAAAGTAGGCTTGAGATATATTGAGCTGCAGGCTGCTAGGAAGCGGTGGCATGAACGCAGTCGTCTCCCTGAGCAGTCTCTCAGCTGGGCCCTGCAATGTCCTGGCACTAGGCACATGCAAGGAAATGGGATGGGAATAGCATGCACTGGTGGTGTGGGGATATCCCTGTGCCCAGGTCCTCCTTACTTTGTGATGTTGACAAAGCAGTGGGCAGCTGAGAGCAGCCACTTTGCGCTGATGAGGGTCCCTCCACAGATATGCACAGATACCGGTGGTTTCCAGACGCAGCGGATACTGGCGATCCCAGCCCAGGCCCCAGACCCTGGCATGACATCTGTGCCACCCACAACGCGTGATGAGCTGAAGGTAGTACCCATGGGCCGCAGCCCACAAGTCTGTCTGTAAGCAGAAAGTCGTTAGTGTCCCATGAGAAGGCCTGCTGCTGTGCTGAAGGTCAGCCAGCTTCCCTCCTCACAAGGCTCTGGTTGCAAAGCCAGCAGGGAACTGCCTGGGATGTCCATATGTTTGCCCATTTCTGATTTAGCCCCTTGGACAACTGGTGCCAGCAGCCTGGCCAGTGGTGATAAACTGAGACTCCCACCTACTCTGGGAACTGCTGTGGCCACAGGTGGCAAGCGGGCACCCACAGGGAAGCCCCTAAGCCTTTGCCTGGGCCCCCGAAGAGCCTGAGGCTACTTACCCACAGGCGCCATGTGCAGGCCCGCACAGAGCCAGTAGGATGAGGATGCACAACAAAATCATTGCCGTCACAGCTGCAAGTCAGCTGTAAGGAGAGAGAGCTTGACACCTCCAGGGCAGCTGCCAACGTAATGCCAACGGAATTTGCATTGCCGCAGTGCCCTCGGCCCTAGGCCTGATGTCACGGAGGGACTGGTTCCATGTTGCAGACACGGTGCTGGCCGCTGCAGGCAGGGGGGAAGGGCAATTTAAAGGCCTAGAACCACAGAAAGGTCTGGATTGGAAGGTACCTTAAGGACTGACTAGTTTCAAACTCCAACCATGCACACAGAGGCCTTCCACTACACCAGGTTGCTCAGAGTCCCATCCAAGCTGGCCTCAAACGGTAAAAGGAATGGGGCATCCACAGCTTCTCTGGGAAACATGTGCCACTGTTGTGCTAATGATACAAGATTTTGCTTGACATCCAAAACTACAGAATTGGCAGTAACAACAATTCAAAGCAACACACATTCTGATTTTTAAAAAGTTTCTGGCATTGCAGGACTACTACTGTAGCAATCCACATCACTCACTAATCTCCTTGGGGTTATATGGGCACTGCAGAAGATCTTCTTCAGGCTAGCTGTGCTAGCCGTTCTGAGAGAAAGTGGCATTGTTTAGCAAGACCGCCTTTTTCCAGACCTGTTGTGACTTTTTTTCTTTTTTTTTTTTTTTTTTTATTTAAGGCCTTTTAAGCGCATAATTTAGCTAAATGCATCTTCCTTAGAGGGATCCTGCCTTTAAAAATGGAAGTGTGGGAGAAGAAAGCAGTCTATCCTTATGCAGAGGTGAAACAGGTGTTTCTCTTCCATGGCTCTGGGCAAGCCTGCACAGACCTAAGGGTAAGGGCCTAGCCCAGTAATTATGGCTGACCTGGTACACCCCTGATGCCCGCTTTGACTGTGAGCATGATAGTCACAGTAACAGGATGGAGTTTTGTCTTCTAATCCCAGGTGGGTAGAGCTCATCCTCAGGACCACGTAGGATGACCAACACATCCTTCATGACTCGTTCTCTGAGCTGGATGAGATCTGTATGAAAGAGGCTGAAGATGCCGAGTGCAAAGAAATGGCACCCCTGCTGCCGGCTGCGATGGGAGAGAAGTACCCATGCTGGCAATACCCTCGGGCTCTGCCTTCTGCTCTCTGGAACACTTTCTGCAGCTGCTGATGGAAGCAGCCTTCTCCTCTTGCCAGCCCAGAGCTTTAGCAATGCAAGTGGAGACCTGGAGCTGAAGAGGAGATGAATGACAGTATCAAGTGAAGGATCATGCCCTATGTGGCTACTCTCTCCTTGCACAGCCTCTGAACTGAGGAGCTGCACCACAAATGAAAGGATGCTGCTGGACAATTGTGCCAACAGCATCAAAGACACTGAAGGTAACGCGGGAGCCACATCCCTCTGGGAGTGGCCGAGCTTGGTTTGTCACATGGCCCTTCACTCCCAAACCAACCTTGCCCCGAAGATGCATCCTTTTTCACAAGTCCCATTGGATCTTTAAATTCTGTAGTCATCACCTCTCTAGTATTGCGAAGGCTGGCTCATTAAGTCGATTCCTAAGGCATCCAAGGAAACATTTGCTTACCACACTTCAGCCTATTAGTCGGCCTTTTGTACAGTCCCTAACACTTGGTGGCCTACAGCTGGTAGTCTCGTTTCCTAAGTACTGCTTAGTTATACAAAGAATTCCATAGTCCTGCGTTACCTGGGTTAGTTGGAACAGTTCAAGTTTTTGTCCTGCACCTATGGCTAAGCTTAACTAGCCAGAATAGCTAGGCATGCTCACACGAGCGACACCCAAGGTTTTCTGCCTCTCATGCTGGAGTGGCAGTCCTCACCTTCCCTTGGAGGCTTTCTCATAGCCCTCCTAACACTGGGGTTTCTGCTCTTTGTCTTGCACTGACACCTCATCCCTTTCTTGACCCTCACCCTGCCTTAAGCCCATGTCCAGCATGAGCCTTGCCAGCCAAGGCTGTCTACCTTGCACCGGCTCTTAGCCATTTCAGTCTTCATCAATTCCCAAGACATTCAAAAAACAGGAGAATCGTATTGATGCATTTCTCATGGAAGGAGGAGATGACTCCAGTACAACTTATGAATAGGGGTGGAGACTCCCGAACAGAAAAACAATTTTACAACCTCTACTACTGACAGAACAGAAGTATGCATATGCAACAAAT
The DNA here is from genome assembly GCF_029207755.1 of Chamaea fasciata. Taxonomy (NCBI): domain Eukaryota; kingdom Metazoa; phylum Chordata; class Aves; order Passeriformes; family Sylviidae; genus Chamaea; species Chamaea fasciata. The sequence continues at coordinate 68,092 of NW_027094392.1, forward strand.
GGTCAAATGCACAAAAACTCCCCAACTTTCCAGATTTTCTTGGTACCCTTTCCTGTCTCAAACTCAGCTCTATGTTATTGCTTCATAGTTGTTCCTAAAGCATTTCAATAGGGTTCTGTATATTCCTCCAGGAGAGGCTGCAGCACCTGGACCATGACCTCCCCATCTGGACCGCAGAGGCACAGGGCATACAAGATGCTGTTCTCTGCTCTCGCTGCCAGCCACCGCTGGGACCCATAGATTGCCTCCAGTCTCTGGCGCAGCCAGGGCAGCATAGGGTCAAGAACATGCTCTTTCTTTTTGGAAAAGTTCTGCCCAGACCTTGGCAGCAGGCTACCCACCGCCTCTGCCCCTGCAGGCCCCTGCTCAGCTGGGGAAGGTGTCCCTTGCACAGGAACCGCTCCTGGGCGCTGGCAGCTGTTTCCATCCAGGAGGCCAAGAGATCTTTCTGCCTCTCTCTTGGTCTCTGGTGATTCTCCCTGGGGTGTGATGAAACGCTCGAGGTATTTTTGTTCCCGCAGAGAAAACCTGACAGACTCTATCAATCTTCTGCAGAGTGGGCACTCTGCTTTCTTCTCTGCCCAACGCAGCATGCAGCCCATGTAGAACTCATGGCCACAGGGTATGGCATAAGCAACACCCTCTTGCTCATCATGACAAATGGGGCAGCTGCACTCTGTCCCCATGGCTCTGTCTGTTCTCCATGGCAATTCAGGGAGTCCTGAGAAGCTGCTCCCCATCACTGGCACTACCAAAGAATCTCACACACTGCAACAAAATGGAGAAACCTTGGTCTCTTCCTGTCCCAAGGAGCAGATGAAAAAATGCCCGAGCCCCTGGACAAGGATATCCTCCTGACTCCTCAAGCCCTAATGACCTTCTCACTACCACCCTGGGGAGACTCAGCCTTCAAGGTCTTACAGGCATGCTTGACAGGCTGTGACTTTCCTGAGAGCGTGGAAAGATGGTCTCGGGCAGCTGAAATCGTGTAGGGTTGAGACTCCTGTCTGTGCAAAACAGGTGTTGGGATTAAGTGGTTCAACAATTTGGAGGTCCTGAATTTTTAATTAAATCTCCGGAGGCTGGATTTTTCCTTTCTATCTTTTTTAAGTTCACTCTTGAATCAGAAAATGTTATTCATTGAATGCAGTTTTTATAAGGGGGAGGTTCTCTTCCAAAGTAAACGCTGTGGGCAAAAATTTAATATGGCCTTAGCAGGCACTGCGCACGTCAGCTGGGTATGCTGGTCAAGCATCACCTCTGCAGGTGATCTCTAGGGAAGAGTAGATGCGTGGCTTTGCTCCCCGCTGATGGCTCTTAGGGGCTCTAAGAACCTATGCACCCTTGATGACCAGAGCTGCATAAGATATTGCAAGACACTTAAAGAGCAGAATTGCCTTAAACACCAATCACAGAACCACAGAATCGACTAGGTTGGAAAAAAAACCATCTGAGACCATTGAGTCAAACCTATGACTCAACACCACCTTGTCAACCAGACCACAGCACTAAAAGCCATGTGCTATCTTTGCTTAAACACCTCCAGGTGACTCCACCGCCTCCCTGGGAAGCCTATTCCAATGCCCAAAATCACCCTTTCTGTGAAGAATCTTCTTCTCAATGTCCAGTCCCAACTTCCTGTGGTACAGCTTAAGACTTTGTCGGCTTCTCTTGCTGCTTGCCTGGGAGAAGAGACTGACCCCCACTGGGCTATACCCTCCTTTCGGGGACTTATAGAGGTTGGCACGCTCACCCCTGAGCCTTCTCTTCTCCAAGCTAAGCAACCCCAGCTCCCTCCTCTGCTCCTCATAAGACATGTGTCCCAGACCATTCACTATCCTTGTTGCCCTCCTCTGGACCCATTTGAGCATCTCAACGTCCTTCCTAAACTGAGGAGCCCAGAACTGGACGCAGCACTCAAGGTGCGGCCTCACCAGTGCTGACTACAGGGGAAGAATGACCTCCCCGCTCCTGCTGGCCACACCATTCCTGATCCAGGCCAGGATGCCATTGGCCTTCTTGGCCACCAGAGCGCACTGCTGGCTCACGTTCAGCTGCTGTCTCCAGTAGCCCCAGGTCCCTTTTCTGCCTGGCCACTGTCCAGCCACACCAACCCCAGCTTGTGGTGCTGCAGGGGCTTGCTGTGATTCAAAGGCACGACCTGGCACTTGGACTTGTGAAACCTCCCATTGTTGGATTCAGCACACCTATCCAGCCTGTCCAGGTCCCTCTGCAGAGCCCTCCTACCCTCTAACAGAGCAGTGCTTGCTCCCAGCTTGGTGTCATCTGCAAGGTGATCCCCTTGTCCGCATCATCAATGAAGATATTTAAACAAGACTGGTCCCAACACAGACCCCTGGGGGGCTGCACTAAGTGACTAGCCCCCATCTGGATGCAGGACCATTCACCTCCAGTCTCTGGGCCTGGCCATCCAGCCAGTTCTGAACACGGCTCCTGCCCAAGCTGTGGGCTACCAGCTTTTCCAGGAGTGCGCTACGGGACATGGGGTAAGAGGCTTTGCTGAAGGCCAGGTATACAACATCCACAGCCTTCCCGTCATCCACCTGGCGGGTCAGCTGGTAACAAAGGGAGATCAGGTTGGTTAAAGCACAACCTGCCCCTCCTAAATCCCTGCTGGCTGGGTCTGATCCCTCAGCTGTCCTGGAGGTGCTGCATTATCGCACTTAAGATGATCTCTTGTTTAACCTTACTGAGTACCAAGGTCAGGCTGACAGGCCTGTAGTTTCCCATGTGCTCCTTATGGCCCTTCTTATGGATGAGCATCACGTTGGCCAGCCCAGTCGTCTTGTTACCCAGGACTGATGGTAAATGATGGAAAGCGTCTTGGTGAGGTCTTCTGCCATCTCCTGCACCACCCTAGGATGAATCCTGTCTGGTCTCATCGACTTGTCAGCATCTAAGTGGCTCAGATGGTCACTAACTACTTTCTCTCCTGGATAACAGGAGAGGCTGTTCTGTTCCCTGCTCCCCATCTACGAGTTCAGGAGGCCAGTTGCCTTGAGGACAACCCGTCTTTTTGTTGAAAACTGAAGCAAAGAAGATGCTAGGGACCTCAGCCTTTTCCTCATCTTTGATAACGATATTCCCTCCCTTATGCAATAAAGATTAGAGGTTCTTGCCCCTCCAAGATGCATTAAGATTATTGAAAGGCTTTGCCCACTGTGACAAACTCTCCAAAGAAGCAACTGCTCATCGGCAGCAACTGAAGCTCCCCCTCCCTGAACATGCCTCTGTGAAATTTGGACTGTCAGTTAACCCACCTGAGAGGAATGTGAGGTAGGATTGGATGCGCTCTCAGACCAGCAGGAGGAAAACGGATACTGGAGGAGCACTGATACTGGACAGAAAGAACCCACACTCAAAGCCAACAAAGCCACTCTGTTGAAAAGCAACTCTGAGTGGGTAACTGTAGCCAGTGAGCATTGATTCCTTTGTTGGCTAAAATGCCTAAATAGCAAAAAGGTTTGAATACCTGGGGGAACCACACCAGCAAGAAGACCAGGGTGAAGAAAAGATGCAAGAGGATGCTTTCTGGATCCAAGTGCGGTGATAGCTTTCTACTTCAACTGTCTCACTCTTTCTCTCCCTCTGGCCCTCCTGTCTTTCCTATTTCTACCTCTCTACCTCATGCTTACTGTTAAAGAAAATCCATGCTATTGACTTCGGCACATGCCTCTTTCCTTCAGGTAGGGGCATGTGTCAATAATCGGATCATAGAAGACGTGCTGGTACAACAGACTGCTTCTGTGAGGGGGTGAGATGTGCAATTGATCCTTGGCCCAGGGACTGGCACTGGAGAAGGCAGATGCAGCTCTTCCCTTCCCTGGAGTGTTTGTGCATTGGTCTTACACGCCACTCCTATGTGGAAGGGAGCAACAGAGGTTCGTCGATGTTCACGGATGGAAAAGAATGGCAAAAAGCAAAAGGGTCCAAAAAAACCTCACCGCTTTTTATTAACAAACTACACACTCAGCGTGGCAATTGGTATATGTTTTGCCACTACCTTCTAATGATAAGACAGAAGACTAAAAGAAAAGAGGGAAGAAGAAGGGGAAGAGGAATCGGGTAGGAGAGGAAAGAAGATTAAAGTCCTGGGTCCAGCACTGATCCAGCCAACAGGTGTCCAGGGTCCTGAGAGAATGCCACCCGGCCTCTGTGGTGGTACATTTTTCTAGGTAAGTTTTCCCCATTCTGGGATTAGGTTCCTCACTCTTCGTACAAATGAGTTGGCATGCGCAGCCTAGTATTCTAGACTTTTCTGGAAATGGGCTGGGGGCTTTGGGTTTGTTTTCTTTTTTTTTTTGTGGTCTTGATTCTCCATCTATTGGTCTTGCTTGCTCCTTGACCCCACTCCTGCACTTAAGCTGTTCTTTATGTTGTGTGGTCACTACAGACTGGAACAGGAACTTCAGCTCCAGAATGGGGCTGGCCTACGTTCAATACAGCTCCCCTTTCCAGGCACATGCTGTTATAACTCGTTTGCTTGATGGCTGTTGGTGTTCAGGGCATAGCAGTGCATGAACTCTTTACTGCTTAGGTTTCTACATGGGCCAAAAAACCCAGTTGCCATCTGATGGGGACAAAAACCATCCTTAGGGCACAGAGGAGAATGAAGGGCTTCACATTTTTGATGACAGGGCAACATCTGCACCCTTCTTTTCTTTTCTCTTGTTTTCCTAGTGTTGTGTTTCTTGAACTTGTTTTTGCAAACTTAAGGTGCCAGATGCTACTCTTTCGCTGTAGATGCACCGATAGCTGTGGGGGAGGCATTGATCTGTACGGAAGGGAGTGTGAAGCCAAATTCTTCCTAGATGAGTATGAAGGGATCCCTGAGTTCAGGGCTGCTTGGGCAAAATCAAGCCAGCGGGATTTTAGAGAATTTGGATGCAAATTTGTCGCAGAGCAGAAAATACAGATCTCCTTTTTAGTTTGCTTCCAATTTAATTCCGTTTAATGCAATTCAAATTAATAGAACTCAGAAGGAAAGGGTTGTGGTCTACTGTAGCCTGAACTGCAGCTGGTCCATTTTGCCGTTCAAACAATTTTTCCCTTCAGGTACAGCAAGATCTCCTTCAGCAGATTAAAGAATTGGAGCAGCTTTGCCCGAGGAACTGGACAGGGTTGAGTTGGTCTTGGAGGTAGTGTCTGCAGGGGGGTTGAGGTGTAGGCTGGTGCTGGCGTAATTCCTGGTACTGGCCTTCTTCCCACTGTAGTCCGGATCCAGTCGTAGTAGTACTGAGTGGAGCTGGAGACTGCAGGCCGTTTAGGTCTACCACAGCCTACTCCCCAGCTGGTCACACCAATTTGCCAGAAGAAGCCGGCATGCTTATCTTGGCAGACAAGAGGCCCCCCGCTGTCACCCTGGAGCAGAGTAGAGAGGATTAAGGTGCCTCTGTGTGCCCCTGTCAGCAGTCGGAGTTGGTTGCTTTACTCTCTTCAGCCCCTGCCAGAAGAACTGGACTCCTGGCTGAGCAAGGCCCTGCTCAAGTGCTGGAACCTGTAGAACCTCAGCACCCTTGGGAGCAGGTTAGGGGCCTGTCAGGTGAGGCTCTCTGTCTCCCCTGTGCTTGGATGCTTCAGGGTTAGCATCTGGACCCCACAGAGCAAGGACCCACAGATGGGAAAGGGGGCAGAAGCTTCAGCGGCAGTGCAGAGCCGGGGCTGGGAGAGCAACTGGTCAGGGAAAGCACACGCTGGGCTGTGCTTGGGTGGTGGGATGAGGCTGCCTACACTGCTGGGGCCTGGGGGACTCAGCATGCTCCTACCTGGCAGGTGCCAAGGCCGCCCTGGCCAGCACACACGTGAAAGTCATAGATGTACCCATGCAGCCACTCACTACTGTTGCAGAGCTGATTAGGGACCACTTGCACCTTGGCCTGCTGCAGGATATCTCTACCTGAAGCTGTAAGCAGAGAAAGGAATGAGCTCCCAGCAGCTCTTTGCCCGTGTGTTGAAGTTTTTCCCTAGAGGCTTGCTGGCCTCTAGAGAGGTGTTGGGAGTGCTGTGTCACTGCTGTGTGGCATTGGGCAGCAGGCCAGGCCAGAGGCATATGTCCCACGGCCTAACTCTGCAGTCAGGAAGGCCCAGCCGTCTCTCCCTGGTGGGCCAAGCTTGCCCTCAGGGTCCAGATCCTTTATGGGAACTCACTCACATTTCACGATTCTGTCACCCCAGCCAGCAACCTAACAGTTTTTCAGCTCCGACACTTTCACTGCAGGACCAGGCAGGCAGGCGGTCTGAATGGTGGAGCTGCACTGGACTGGCCGATCCAGTTCCAGCAAGGCGATGTCGTTATACTCAAGGTCAGGGATGTATTTTTCATGAATAATCAGCCGCTTAATCCGGCGCACTTCCACACCAGGGCCCGACTGGCCCAACGAGGTGGCCCCAAGAACGATGGCCCACTCGCTGATGGGACTGGAAGGCAGATGGAGAGAGGGGTGAGGGGGAGTAGAATCACGGGCTGTAACACCCCAGCCCTTCCTGCCTTCTGCTTCCTGAGGCAGAGAGGAAAACAGCACTCCACAGAGTGAAAGTAGGCTTGAGATATATTGAGCTGCAGGCTGCTAGGAAGCGGTGGCATGAACCCAGTCGTCTCCCTGAGCAGTCTCTCAGCTGGGCCCTGCAATGTCCTGGCACTAGGCACATGCAAGGAAATGGGATGGGAATAGCATGCACTGGTGGTGTGGGGATATCCCTGTGCCCAGGTCCTCCTTACTTTGTGATGTTGACAAAGCAGTGGGCAGCTGAGAGCAGCCACTTTGCGCTGATGAGGGTCCCTCCACAGATATGCACAGATACCGGTGGTTTCCAGACGCAGCGGATACTGGCGATCCCAGCCCAGGCCCCAGACCCTGGCATGACATCTGTGCCACCCACAACGCGTGATGAGCTGAAGGTAGTACCCATGGGCCGCAGCCCACAAGTCTGTCTGTAAGCAGAAAGTCGTTAGTGTCCCATGAGAAGGCCTGCTGCTGTGCTGAAGGTCAGCCAGCTTCCCTCCTCACAAGGCTCTGGTTGCAAAGCCAGCAGGGAACTGCCTGGGATGTCCATATGTTTGCCCATTTCTGATTTAGCCCCTTGGACAACTGGTGCCAGCAGCCTGGCCAGTGGTGATAAACTGAGACTCCCACCTACTCTGGGAACTGCTGTGGCCACAGGTGGCAAGCGGGCACCCACAGGGAAGCCCCTAAGCCTTTGCCTGGGCCCCCGAAGAGCCTGAGGCTACTTACCCACAGGCGCCATGTGCAGGCCCGCACAGAGCCAGTAGGATGAGGATGCACAACAAAATCATTGCCGTCACAGCTGCAAGTCAGCTGTAAGGAGAGAGAGCTTGACACCTCCAGGGCAGCTGCCAACGTAATGCCAACGGAATTTGCATTGCCGCAGTGCCCTCGGCCCTAGGCCTGATGTCACGGAGGGACTGGTTCCATGTTGCAGACACGGTGCTGGCCGCTGCAGGCAGGGGGGAAGGGCAATTTAAAGGCCTAAAACCACAGAAAGGTCTGGATTGGAAGGTACCTTAAGGACTGACTAGTTTCAAACTCCAACCATGCACACAGAGGCCTTCCACTACACCAGGTTGCTCAGAGTCCCATCCAAGCTGGCCTCAAACGGTAAAAGGAATGGGGCATCCACAGCTTCTCTGGGAAACATGTGCCACTGTTGTGCTAATGATACAAGATTTTGCTTGACATCCAAAACTACAGAATTGGCAGTAACAACAATTCAAAGCAACACACATTCTGATTTTTAAAAAGTTTCTGGCATTGCAGGACTACTACTGTAGCAATCCACATCACTCACTAATCTCCTTGGGGTTATATGGGCACTGCAGAAGATCTTCTTCAGGCTAGCTGTGCTAGCCGTTCTGAGAGAAAGTGGCATTGTTTAGCAAGACCGCCTTTTTCCAGACCTGTTGTGACTCTTTTTCTTTTTTCTTTTTTTTTTTTTTATTTAAGGCCATTTAAGCGCATAATTTAGCTAAATGCATCTTCCTTAGAGGGATCCTGCCTTTAAAAATGGAAGTGTGGGAGAAGAAAGCAGTCTATCCTTATGCAGAGGTGAAACAGGTGTTTCTCTTCCATGGCTCTGGGCAAGCCTGCACAGACCTAAGGGTAAGGGCCTAGCCCAGTAATTATGGCTGACCTGGTACACCCCTGATGCCCGCTTTGACTGTGAGCATGATAGTCACAGTAACAGGATGGAGTTTTGTCTTCTAATCCCAGGTGGGTAGAGCTCATCCTCAGGACCACGTAGGATGACCAACACATCCTTCATGACTCGTTCTCTGAGCTGGATGAGATCTGTATGAAAGAGGCTGAAGATGCCGAGTGCAAAGAAATGGCAAGGTAAATCCCTGCTGCCGGCTGCGATGGGAGAGAAGTACCCATGCTGGCAATACCCTCGGGCTCTGCCTTCTGCTCTCTGGAACACTTTCTGCAGCTGCTGATGGAAGCAGCCTTCTCCTCTTGCCAGCCCAGAGCTTTAGCAATGCAAGTGGAGACCTGGAGCTGAAGAGGAGATGAATGACAGTATCAAGTGAAGGATCATGCCCTATGTGGCTACTCTCTCCTTGCACAGCCTCTGAACTGAGGAGCTGCACCACAAATGAAAGGATGCTGCTGGACAATTGTGCCAACAGCATCAAAGACACTGAAGGTAACGCGGGAGCCACATCCCTCTGGGAGTGGCCGAGCTTGGTTTGTCACATGGCCCTTCACTCCCAAATCAACCTTGCCCCGAAGATGCATTCTTTTTCACAAGTCCCATTGGATCTTTAAATTCTGTAGTCATCACCTCTCTAGTATTGCGAAGGCTGGCTCATTAAGTCGATTCCTAAGGCATCCAAGGAAACATTTGCTTACCACACTTCAGCCTATTAGTCGGCCTTTTGTACAGTCCCTAACACTTGGTGGCCTACAGCTGGTAGTCTCGTTTCCTAAGTACTGCTTAGTTATACAAAGAATTCCATAGTCCTGCGTTACCTGGGTTAGTTGGAACAGTTCAAGTTTTTGTCCTGCACCTATGGCTAAGCTTAACTAGCCAGAATAGCTAGGCATGCTCACACGAGCAACACCCAAGGTTTTCTGCCTCTCATGCTGGAGTGGCAGTCCTCACCTTCCCTTGGAGGCTTTCTCATAGCCCTCCTAACACTGGGGTTTCTGCTCTTTGTCTTGCACTGACACCTCATCCCTTTCTTGACCCTCACCCTGCCTTAAGCCCATGTCCAGCATGAGCCTTGCCAGCCAAGGCTGTCTACCTTGCACCGGCTCTTAGCCATTTCAGTCTTCATCAATTCCCAAGACATTCAAAAAACAGGAGAATCGTATTGATGCATTTCTCATGGAAGGAGGAGATGACTCCAGTACAACTTATGAATAGGGGTGGAGACTCCCGAACAGAAAAACAATTTTACAACCTCTACTACTGACAGAACAGAAGTATGCATATGCAACAAATGGTCAAATGCACAAAAACTCCCCAACTTTCCAGATTTTCTTGGTACCCTTTCCTGTCTCAAACTCAGCTCTATGTTATTGCTTCATAGTTGTTCCTAAAGCATTTCAATAGGGTTCTGTATATTCCTCCAGGAGAGGCTGCAGCACCTGGACCATGACCTCCCCATCTGGACCGCAGAGGCACAGGGCATACAAGATGCTGTTCTCTGCTCTCGCTGCCAGCCACCGCTGGGACCCATAGATTGCCTCCAGCCTCTGGCGCAGCCAGGGCAGCATAGGGTCAAGAACATGCTCTTCTTTTTGGAAAAGTTCTGCCCAGACCTTGGCAGCAGGCTACCCACAGCCTCTGCCCCTGCAGGCCCCTGCTCAGCTGGGGAAGGTGTCCCTTGCACAGGAACCGCTCCTGGGCGCTGGCAGCTGTTTCCATCCAGGAGGCCAAGAGATCTTTCTGCCTCTCTCTTGGTCTCTGGTGATTCTCCCTGGGGTGTGATGACACGCTCGAGGCATTTTTGTTCCCGCAGAGAAAACCTGACAGACTCTATCAATCTTCTGCAGAGTGGGCACTCTGCTTTCTTCTCTGCCCAACGCAGCATGCAGCCCATGCAGAACTCATGGCCACAGGGTATGGCATAAGCAACACCCTCTTGCTCATCATGACAAATGGGGCAGCTGCACTCTGTCCCCATGGCTCTGTCTGTTCTCCATGGCAATTCAGGGAGTCCTGAGAAGCTGCTCCCCATCACTGGCACTACCAAAGAATCTCACACACTGCAACAAAATGGAGAAACCTTGGTCTCCTCCTGTCCCAAGGAGCAGATGAAAAAATGCCCGAGCCCCTGGACAAGGATATCCTCCTGACTCCTCAAGCCCTAATGACCTTCTCACTACCACCCTGGGGAGACTCAGCCTTCAAGGTCTTACAGGCATGCTTGACAGGCTGTGACTTTCCTGAGAGCGTGGAAAGATGGTCTCGGGCAGCTGAAATCGTGTAGGGTTGAGACTCCTGTCTGTGCAAAACAGGTGTTGGGATTAAGTGGTTCAACAATTTGGAGGTCCTGAATTTTTAATTAAATCTCCGGAGGCTGGATTTTTCCTTTCTTTCTATCTTTTTTAAGTTCACTCTTGAATCAGAAAATGTTATTCATTGAATGCAGTTTTTATAAGGGGGAGGTTCTCTTCCAAAGTAAACGCTGTGGGCAAAAATTTAATATGGCCTTAGCAGGCACTGCGCACGTCAGCTGGGTATGCTGGTCAAGCATCACCTCTGCAGGTGATCTCTAGGGAAGAGTAGATGCGTGGCTTTGCTCCCCGCTGATGGCTCTTAGGGGCTCTAAGAACCTATGCACCCTTGATGACCAGAGCTGCATAAGATATTGCAAGACACTTAAAGAGCAGAATTGCCTTAAACACCAATCACAGAACCACAGAATCGACTAGGTTGGAAAAAAAACCACCTGAGACCATTGAGTCAAACCTATGACTCAACACCACCTTGTCAACCAGACCACAGCACTAAAAGCCATGTGCTACCTTTGCTTAAACACCTCCAGGTGACTCCACCGCCTCCCTGGGAAGCCTATTCCAATGCCCAAAATCACCCTTTCTGTGAAGAATCTTCTTCTCAATGTCCAGTCCCAACTTCCTGTGGTACAGCTTAAGACTTTGTCGGCTTCTCTTGCTGCTTGCCTGGGAGAAGAGACTGACCCCCACTGGGCTATACCCTCCTTTCGGGGACTTACAGAGGTTGGTACGCTCACCCCTGAGCCTTCTCTTCTCCAAGCTAAGCAACCCCAGCTCCCTCAGCTGCTCCTCATAAGACATGTGTCCCAGACCATTCACTATCCTTGTTGCCCTCCTCTGGACCCATTTGAGCATCTCAACGTCCTTCCTAAACTGAGGAGCCCAGAACTGGACGCAGCACTCAAGGTGCGGCCTCACCAGTGCTGACTACAGGGGAAGAATGACCTCCCCGCTCCTGCTGGCCACACCATTCCTGATCCAGGCCAGGATGCCATTGGCCTTCTTGGCCACCAGAGCGCACTGCTGGCTCACGTTCAGCTGCTGTCTCCAGTAGCCCCAGGTCCCTTTTCTGCCTGGCCACTGTCCAGCCACACCAACCCCAGCTTGTGGTGCTGCAGGGGCTTGCTGTGATTCAAAGGCACGACCTGGCACTTGGACTTGTGAAACCTCCCATTGTTGGATTCAGCACACCTATCCAGCCTGTCCAGGTCCCTCTGCAGAGCCCTCCTACCCTCTAACAGAGCAGTGCTTGCTCCCAGCTTGGTGTCATCTGCAAGGTGATCCCCTTGTCCGCATCATCAATGAAGATATTTAAACAAGACTGGTCCCAACACAGACCCCTGGGGGGCTGCACTAAGTGACTAGCCCCCATCTGGATGCAGGACCATTCACCTCCAGTCTCTGGGCCTGGCCATCCAGCCAGTTCTGAACACGGCTCCTGCCCAAGCTGTGGGCTACCAGCTTTTCCAGGAGTGCGCTACGGGACATGGGGTAAGAGGCTTTGCTGAAGGCCAGGTATACAACATCCACAGCCTTCCCGTCATCCACCTGGCGGGTCAGCTGGTAACAAAGGGAGATCAGGTTGGTTAAAGCACAACCTGCCCCTCCTAAATCCCTGCTGGCTGGGTCTGATCCCTCAGCTGTCCTGGAGGTGCTGCATTATCGCACTTAAGATGATCTCTTGTTTAACCTTACTGAGTACCAAGGTCAGGCTGACAGGCCTGTAGTTTCCCATGTGCTCCTTATGGCCCTTCTTATGGATGAGCATCACGTTGGCCAGCCCAGTCGTCTTGTTACCCAGGACTGATGGTAAATGATGGAAAGCGTCTTGGTGAGGTCTTCTGCCATCTCCTGCACCACCCTAGGATGAATCCTGTCTGGTCTCATCGACTTGTCAGCATCTAAGTGGCTCAGATGGTCACTAACTACTTTCTCTCCTGGATAACAGGAGAGGCTGTTCTGTTCCCTGCTCCCCATCTACGAGTTCAGGAGGCCAGTTGCCTTGAGGACAACCCGTCTTTTTGTTGAAAACTGAAGCAAAGAAGATGCTAGGGACCTCAGCCTTTTCCTCATCTTTGATAACGATATTCCCTCCCTTATGCAATAAAGATTAGAGGTTCTTGCCCCTCCAAGATGCATTAAGATTATTGAAAGGCTTTGCCCACTGTGACAAACTCTCCAAAGAAGCAACTGCTCATCGGCAGCAACTGAAGCTCCCCCTCCCTGAACATGCCTCTGTGAAACTTGGACTGTCAGTTAACCCACCTGAGAGGAATGTGAGGTAGGATTGGATGCGCTCTCAGACCAGCAGGAGGAAAACGGATACTGGAGGAGCACTGATACTGGACAGAAAGAACCCACACTCAAAGCCAACAAAGCCACTCTGTTGAAAAGCAACTCTGAGTGGGTAACTGTAGCCAGTGAGCATTGATTCCTTTGTTGGCTAAAATGCCTAAATAGCAAAAAGGTTTGAATACCTGGGGGAACCACACCAGCAAGAAGACCAGGGTGAAGAAAAGATGCAAGAGGATGCTTTCTGGATCCAAGTGCGGTGATAGCTTTCTACTTCAACTGTCTCACTCTTTCTCTCCCTCTGGCCCTCCTGTCTTTCCTATTTCTACCTCTCTACCTCATGCTTACTGTTAAAGAAAATCCATGCTATTGACTTCGGCACATGCCTCTTTCCTTCAGGTAGGGGCATGTGTCAATAATCGGATCATAGAAGACGTGCTGGTACAACAGACTGCTTCTGTGAGGGGGTGAGATGTGCAATTGATCCTTGGCCCAGGGACTGGCACTGGAGAAGGCAGATGCAGCTCTTCCCTTCCCTGGAGTGTTTGTGCATTGGTCTTACACGCCACTCCTATGTGGAAGGGAGCAACAGAGGTTCGTCGATGTTCACGGATGGAAAAGAATGGCAAAAAGCAAAAGGGTCCAAAAAAACCTCACCGCTTTTTATTAACAAACTACACACTCAGCGTGGCAATTGGTATATGTTTTGCCACTACCTTCTAATGATAAGACAGAAGACTAAAAGAAAAGAGGGAAGAAGAAGGGGAAGAGGAATCGGGTAGGAGAGGAAAGAAGATTAAAGTCCTGGGTCCAGCACTGATCCAGCCAACAGGTGTCCAGGGTCCTGAGAGAATGCCACCCGGCCTCTGTGGTGGTACATTTTTCTAGGTAAGTTTTCCCCATTCTGGGATTAGGTTCCTCACTCTTCGTACAAATGAGTTGGCATGCGCAGCCTAGTATTCTAGACTTTTCTGGAAATGGGCTGGGGGCTTTGGGTTTGTTTTCTTTTTTTTTTTGTGGTCTTGATTCTCCATCTATTGGTCTTGCTTGCTCCTTGACCCCACTCCTGCACTTAAGCTGTTCTTTATGTTGTGTGGTCACTACAGACTGGAACAGGAACTTCAGCTCCAGAATGGGGCTGGCCTACGTTCAATACAGCTCCCCTTTCCAGGCACATGCTGTTATAACTCGTTTGCTTGATGGCTGTTGGTGTTCAGGGCATAGCAGTGCATGAACTCTTTACTGCTTAGGTTTCTACATGGGCCAAAAAACCCAGTTGCCATCTGATGGGGACAAAAACCATCCTTAGGGCACAGAGGAGAATGAAGGGCTTCACATTTTTGATGACAGGGCAACATCTGCACCCTTCTTTTCTTTTCTCTTGTTTTCCTAGTGTTGTGTTTCTTGAACTTGTTTTTGCAAACTTAAGGTGCCAGATGCTACTCTTTCGCTGTAGATGCACCGATAGCTGTGGGGGAGGCATTGATCTGTACGGAAGGGAGTGTGAAGCCAAATTCTTCCTAGATGAGTATGAAGGGATCCCTGAGTTCAGGGCTGCTTGGGCAAAATCAAGCCAGCGGGATTTTAGAGAATTTGGATGCAAATTTGTCGCAGAGCAGAAAATACAGATCTCCTTTTTAGTTTGCTTCCAATTTAATTCCGTTTAATGCAATTCAAATTAATAGAACTCAGAAGGAAAGGGTTGTGGTCTACTGTAGCCTGAACTGCAGCTGGTCCATTTTGCCGTTCAAACAATTTTTCCCTTCAGGTACAGCAAGATCTCCTTCAGCAGATTAAAGAATTGGAGCAGCTTTGCCCGAGGAACTGGACAGGGTTGAGTTGGTCTTGGAGGTAGTGTCTGCAGGGGGGTTGAGGTGTAGGCTGGTGCTGGCGTAATTCCTGGTACTGGCCTTCTTCCCACTGTAGTCCGGATCCAGTCGTAGTAGTACTGAGTGGAGCTGGAGACTGCAGGCCGTTTAGGTCTAGCACAGCCTACTCCCCAGCTGGTCACACCAATTTGCCAGAAGAAGCCGGCATGCTTATCTTGGCAGACAAGAGGCCCCCCGCTGTCACCCTGGAGCAGAGTAGAGAGGATTAAGGTGCCTCTGTGTGCCCCTGTCAGCAGTCGGAGTTGGTTGCTTTACTCTCTTCAGCCCCTGCCAGAAGAACTGGACTCCTGGCTGAGCAAGGCCCTGCTCAAGTGCTGGAACCTGTAGAACCTCAGCACCCTTGGGAGCAGGTTAGGGGCCTGTCAGGTGAGGCTCTCTGTCTCCCCTGTGCTTGGATGCTTCAGGGTTAGCATCTGGACCCCACAGAGCAAGGACCCACAGATGGGAAAGGGGGCAGAAGCTTCAGCGGCAGTGCAGAGCCGGGGCTGGGAGAGCAACTGGTCAGGGAAAGCACACGCTGGGCTGTGCTTGGGTGGTGGGATGAGGCTGCCTACACTGCTGGGGCCTGGGGGACTCAGCATGCTCCTACCTGGCAGGTGCCAAGGCCGCCCTGGCCAGCACACACGTGAAAGTCATAGATGTACCCATGCAGCCACTCACTACTGTTGCAGAGCTGATTAGGGACCACTTGCACCTTGGCCTGCTGCAGGATATCTCTACCTGAAGCTGTAAGCAGAGAAAGGAATGAGCTCCCAGCAGCTCTTTGCCCGTGTGTTGAAGTTTTTCCCTAGAGGCTTGCTGGCCTCTAGAGAGGTGTTGGCAGTGCTGTGTCACTGCTGTGTGGCATTGGGCAGCAGGCCAGGCCAGAGGCATATGTCCCACGGCCTAACTCTGCAGTCAGGAAGGCCCAGCCGTCTCTCCCTGGTGGGCTAAGCTTGCCCTCAGGGTCCAGATCCTTTATGGGAACTCACTCACATTTCACGATTCTGTCACCCCAGCCAGCAACGTAACAGTTTTTCAGCTCCGACACTTTCACTGCAGGACCAGGCAGGCAGGCGGTCTGAATGGTGGAGCTGCACTGGACTGGCCGATCCAGTTCCAGCAAGGCGATGTCGTTATACTCAAGGTCAGGGATGTATTTTTCATGAATAATCAGCCGCTTAATCCGGCGCACTTCCACACCAGGGCCCGACTGGCCCAACGAGGTGGCCCCAAGAACGATGGCCCACTCGCTGATGGGACTGGAAGGCAGATGGAGAGAGGGGTGAGGGGGAGTAGAATCACGGGCTGTAACACCCCAGCCCTTCCTGCCTTCTGCTTCCTGAGGCAGAGAGGAAAACAGCACTCCACAGAGTGAAAGTAGGCTTG
Source organism: Chamaea fasciata (assembly GCF_029207755.1). NCBI lineage: Eukaryota > Metazoa > Chordata > Aves > Passeriformes > Sylviidae > Chamaea > Chamaea fasciata. The sequence goes on from NW_027094392.1 coordinate 84,143, forward strand.
AGATATATTGAGCTGCAGGCTGCTAGGAAGCGGTGGCATGAACGCAGTCGTCTCCCTGAGCAGTCTCTCAGCTGGGCCCTGCAATGTCCTGGCACTAGGCACATGCAAGGAAATGGGATGGGAATAGCATGCACTGGTGGTGTGGGGATATCCCTGTGCCCAGGTCCTCCTTACTTTGTGATGTTGACAAAGCAGTGGGCAGCTGAGAGCAGCCACTTTGCGCTGATGAGGGTCCCTCCACAGATATGCACAGATACCGGTGGTTTCCAGACGCAGCGGATACTGGCGATCCCAGCCCAGGCCCCAGACCCTGGCATGACATCTGTGCCACCCACAACGCGTGATGAGCTGAAGGTAGTACCCATGGGCCGCAGCCCACAAGTCTGTCTGTAAGCAGAAAGTCGTTAGTGTCCCATGAGAAGGCCTGCTGCTGTGCTGAAGGTCAGCCAGCTTCCCTCCTCACAAGGCTCTGGTTGCAAAGCCAGCAGGGAACTGCCTGGGATGTCCATATGTTTGCCCATTTCTGATTTAGCCCCTTGGACAACTGGTGCCAGCAGCCTGGCCAGTGGTGATAAACTGAGACTCCCACCTACTCTGGGAACTGCTGTGGCCACAGGTGGCAAGCGGGCACCCACAGGGAAGCCCCTAAGCCTTTGCCTGGGCCCCCGAAGAGCCTGAGGCTACTTACCCACAGGCGCCATGTGCAGGCCCGCACAGAGCCAGTAGGATGAGGATGCACAACAAAATCATTGCCGTCACAGCTGCAAGTCAGCTGTAAGGAGAGAGAGCTTGACACCTCCAGGGCAGCTGCCAACGTAATGCCAACGGAATTTGCATTGCCGCAGTGCCCTCGGCCCTAGGCCTGATGTCACGGAGGGACTGGTTCCATGTTGCAGACACAGTGCTGGCCGCTGCAGGCAGGGGGGAAGGGCAATTTAAAGGCCTAAAACCACAGAAAGGTCTGGATTGGAAGGTACCTTAAGGACTGACTAGTTTCAAACTCCAACCATGCACACAGAGGCCTTCCACTACACCAGGTTGCTCAGAGTCCCATCCAAGCTGGCCTCAAACGGTAAAAGGAATGGGGCATCCACAGCTTCTCTGGGAAACATGTGCCACTGTTGTGCTAATGATACAAGATTTTGCTTGACATCCAAAACTACAGAATTGGCAGTAACAACAATTCAAAGCAACACACATTCTGATTTTTAAAAAGTTTCTGGCATTGCAGGACTACTACTGTAGCAATCCACATCACTCACTAATCTCCTTGGGGTTATATGGGCACTGCAGAAGATCTTCTTCAGGCTAGCTGTGCTAGCCGTTCTGAGAGAAAGTGGCATTGTTTAGCAAGACCGCCTTTTTCCAGACCTGTTGTGACTTTTTTTCTTTTTTTTTTTTTTTTTTTATTTAAGGCCTTTTAAGCGCATAATTTAGCTAAATGCATCTTCCTTAGAGGGATCCTGCCTTTAAAAATGGAAGTGTGGGAGAAGAAAGCAGTCTATCCTTATGCAGAGGTGAAACAGGTGTTTCTCTTCCATGGCTCTGGGCAAGCCTGCACAGACCTAAGGGTAAGGGCCTAGCCCAGTAATTATGGCTGACCTGGTACACCCCTGATGCCCGCTTTGACTGTGAGCATGATAGTCACAGTAACAGGATGGAGTTTTGTCTTCTAATCCCAGGTGGGTAGAGCTCATCCTCAGGACCACGTAGGATGACCAACACATCCTTCATGACTCGTTCTCTGAGCTGGATGAGATCTGTATGAAAGAGGCTGAAGATGCCGAGTGCAAAGAAATGGCACCCCTGCTGCCGGCTGCGATGGGAGAGAAGTACCCATGCTGGCAATACCCTCGGGCTCTGCCTTCTGCTCTCTGGAACACTTTCTGCAGCTGCTGATGGAAGCAGCCTTCTCCTCTTGCCAGCCCAGAGCTTTAGCAATGCAAGTGGAGACCTGGAGCTGAAGAGGAGATGAATGACAGTATCAAGTGAAGGATCATGCCCTATGTGGCTACTCTCTCCTTGCACAGCCTCTGAACTGAGGAGCTGCACCACAAATGAAAGGATGCTGCTGGACAATTGTGCCAACAGCATCAAAGACACTGAAGGTAACGCGGGAGCCACATCCCTCTGGGAGTGGCCGAGCTTGGTTTGTCACATGGCCCTTCACTCCCAAACCAACCTTGCCCCGAAGATGCATCCTTTTTCACAAGTCCCATTGGATCTTTAAATTCTGTAGTCATCACCTCTCTAGTATTGCGAAGGCTGGCTCATTAAGTCGATTCCTAAGGCATCCAAGGAAACATTTGCTTACCACACTTCAGCCTATTAGTCGGCCTTTTGTACAGTCCCTAACACTTGGTGGCCTACAGCTGGTAGTCTCGTTTCCTAAGTACTGCTTAGTTATACAAAGAATTCCATAGTCCTGCGTTACCTGGGTTAGTTGGAACAGTTCAAGTTTTTGTCCTGCACCTATGGCTAAGCTTAACTAGCCAGAATAGCTAGGCATGCTCACACGAGCGACACCCAAGGTTTTCTGCCTCTCATGCTGGAGTGGCAGTCCTCACCTTCCCTTGGAGGCTTTCTCATAGCCCTCCTAACACTGGGGTTTCTGCTCTTTGTCTTGCACTGACACCTCATCCCTTTCTTGACCCTCACCCTGCCTTAAGCCCATGTCCAGCATGAGCCTTGCCAGCCAAGGCTGTCTACCTTGCACCGGCTCTTAGCCATTTCAGTCTTCATCAATTCCCAAGACATTCAAAAAACAGGAGAATCGTATTGATGCATTTCTCATGGAAGGAGGAGATGACTCCAGTACAACTTATGAATAGGGGTGGAGACTCCCGAACAGAAAAACAATTTTACAACCTCTACTACTGACAGAACAGAAGTATGCATATGCAACAAATGGTCAAATGCACAAAAACTCCCCAACTTTCCAGATTTTCTTGGTACCCTTTCCTGTCTCAAACTCAGCTCTATGTTATTGCTTCATAGTTGTTCCTAAAGCATTTCAATAGGGTTCTGTATATTCCTCCAGGAGAGGCTGCAGCACCTGGACCATGACCTCCCCATCTGGACCGCAGAGGCACAGGGCATACAAGATGCTGTTCTCTGCTCTCGCTGCCAGCCACCGCTGGGACCCATAGATTGCCTCCAGCCTCTGGCGCAGCCAGGGCAGCACAGGGTCAAGAACATGCTCTTCTTTTTGGAAAAGTTCTGCCCAGACCTTGGCAGCAGGCTACCCACAGCCTCTGCCCCTGCAGGCCCCTGCTCAGCTGGGGAAGGTGTCCCTTGCACAGGAACCGCTCCTGGGCGCTGGCAGCTGTTTCCATCCAGGAGGCCAAGAGATCTTTCTGCCTCTCTCTTGGTCTCTGGTGATTCTCCCTGGGGTGTGATGACACGCTCGAGGTATTTTTGTTCCCGCAGAGAAAACCTGACAGACTCTATCAATCTTCTGCAGAGTGGGCACTCTGCTTTCTTCTCTGCCCAACGCAGCATGCAGCCCATGCAGAACTCATGGCCACAGGGTATGGCATAAGCAACACCCTCTTGCTCATCATGACAAATGGGGCAGCTGCACTCTGTCCCCATGGCTCTGTCTGTTCTCCATGGCAATTCAGGGAGTCCTGAGAAGCTGCTCCCCATCACTGGCACTACCAAAGAATCTCACACACTGCAACAAAATGGAGAAACCTTGGTCTCTTCCTGTCCCAAGGAGCAGATGAAAAAATGCCCGAGCCCCTGGACAAGGATATCCTCCTGACTCCTCAAGCCCTAATGACCTTCTCACTACCACCCTGGGGAGACTCAGCCTTCAAGGTCTTACAGGCATGCTTGACAGGCTGTGACTTTCCTGAGAGCGTGGAAAGATGGTCTCGGGCAGCTGAAATCGTGTAGGGTTGAGACTCCTGTCTGTGCAAAACAGGTGTTGGGATTAAGTGGTTCAACAATTTGGAGGTCCTGAATTTTTAATTAAATCTCCGGAGGCTGGATTTTTCCTTTCTTTCTATCTTTTTTAAGTTCACTCTCGAATCAGAAAATGTTATTCATTGAATGCAGTTTTTATAAGGGGGAGGTTCTCTTCCAAAGTAAACGCTGGGGGCAAAAATTTAATATGGCCTTAGCAGGCACTGCGCACGTCAGCTGGGTATGCTGGTCAAGCATCACCTCTGCAGGTGATCTCTAGGGAAGAGTAGATGCGTGGCTTTGCTCCCCGCTGATGGCTCTTAGGGGCTCTAAGAACCTATGCACCCTTGATGACCAGAGCTGCATAAGATATTGCAAGACACTTAAAGAGCAGAATTGCCTTAAACACCAATCACAGAACCACAGAATCGACTAGGTTGGAAAAAAAACCATCTGAGACCATTGAGTCAAACCTATGACTCAACACCACCTTGTCAACCAGACCACAGCACTAAAAGCCATGTGCTATCTTTGCTTAAACACCTCCAGGTGACTCCACCGCCTCCCTGGGAAGCCTATTCCAATGCCCAAAATCACCCTTTCTGTGAAGAATCTTCTTCTCAATGTCCAGTCCCAACTTCCTGTGGTACAGCTTAAGACTTTGTCGGCTTCTCTTGCTGCTTGCCTGGGAGAAGAGACTGACCCCCACTGGGCTATACCCTCCTTTCGGGGACTTATAGAGGTTGGTACGCTCACCCCTGAGCCTTCTCTTCTCCAAGCTAAGCAACCCCAGCTCCCTCAGCTGCTCCTCATAAGACATGTGTCCCAGACCATTCACTGTCCTTGTTGCCCTCCTCTGGACCCATTTGAGCATCTCAACGTCCTTCCTAAACTGAGGAGCCCAGAACTGGACGCAGCACTCAAGGTGCGGCCTCACCAGTGCTGACTACAGGGGAAGAATGACCTCCCCGCTCCTGCTGGCCACACCATTCCTGATCCAGGCCAGGATGCCATTGGCCTTCTTGGCCACCAGAGCGCACTGCTGGCTCACGTTCAGCTGCTGTCTCCAGTAGCCCCAGGTCCCTTTTCTGCCTGGCCACTGTCCAGCCACACCAACCCCAGCTTGTGGTGCTGCAGGGGCTTGCTGTGATTCAAAGGCACGACCTGGCACTTGGACTTGTGAAACCTCCCATTGTTGGATTCAGCACACCTATCCAGCCTGTCCAGGTCCCTCTGCAGAGCCCTCCTACCCTCTAACAGAGCAGTGCTTGCTCCCAGCTTGGTGTCATCTGCAAGGTGATCCCCTTGTCCGCATCATCAATGAAGATATTTAAACAAGACTGGTCCCAACACAGACCCCTGGGGGGCTGCACTAAGTGACTAGCCCCCATCTGGATGCAGGACCATTCACCTCCAGTCTCTGGGCCTGGCCATCCAGCCAGTTCTGAACACGGCTCCTGCCCAAGCTGTGGGCTACCAGCTTTTCCAGGAGTGCGCTACGGGACATGGGGTAAGAGGCTTTGCTGAAGGCCAGGTATACAACATCCACAGCCTTCCCGTCATCCACCTGGCGGGTCAGCTGGTAACAAAGGGAGATCAGGTTGGTTAAAGCACAACCTGCCCCTCCTAAATCCCTGCTGGCTGGGTCTGATCCCTCAGCTGTCCTGTAGGTGCTGCATTATCGCACTTAAGATGATCTCTTGTTTAACCTTACTGAGTACCAAGGTCAGGCTGACAGGCCTGTAGTTTCCCATGTGCTCCTTATGGCCCTTCTTATGGATGAGCATCACGTTGGCCAGCCCAGTCGTCTTGTTACCCAGGACTGATGGTAAATGATGGAAAGCGTCTTGGTGAGGTCTTCTGCCATCTCCTGCACCACCCTAGGATGAATCCTGTCTGGTCTCATCGACTTGTCAGCATCTAAGTGGCTCAGATGGTCACTAACTACTTTCTCTCCTGGATAACAGGAGAGGCTGTTCTGTTCCCTGCTCCCCATCGACGAGTTCAGGAGGCCAGTTGCCTTGAGGACAACCCGTCTTTTTGTTGAAAACTGAAGCAAAGAAGATGCTAGGGACCTCAGCCTTTTCCTCATCTTTGATAACGATATTCCCTCCCTTATGCAATAAAGATTAGAGGTTCTTGCCCCTCCAAGATGCATTAAGATTATTGAAAGGCTTTGCCCACTGTGACAAACTCTCCAAAGAAGCAACTGCTCATCGGCAGCAACTGAAGCTCCCCCTCCCTGAACATGCCTCTGTGAAACTTGGACTGTCAGTTAACCCACCTGAGAGGAATGTGAGGTAGGATTGGATGCGCTCTCAGACCAGCAGGAGGAAAACGGATACTGGAGGAGCACTGATACTGGACAGAAAGAACCCACACTCAAAGCCAACAAAGCCACTCTGTTGAAAAGCAACTCTGAGTGGGTAACTGTAGCCAATGAGCATTGATTCCTTTGTTGGCTAAAATGCCTAAATAGCAAAAAGGTTTGAATACCTGGGGGAACCACACCAGCAAGAAGACCAGGGTGAAGAAAAGATGCAAGAGGATGCTTTCTGGATCCAAGTGCGGTGATAGCTTTCTACTTCAACTGTCTCACTCTTTCTCTCCCTCTGGCCCTCCTGTCTTTCCTATTTCTACCTCTCTACCTCATGCTTACTGTTAAAGAAAATCCATGCTATTGACTTCGGCACATGCCTCTTTCCTTCAGGTAGGGGCATGTGTCAATAATCGGATCATAGAAGACGTGCTGGTACAACAGACTGCTGCTGTGAGGGGGTGAGATGTGCAATTGATCCTTGGCCCAGGGACTGGCACTGGAGAAGGCAGATGCAGCTCTTCCCTTCCCTGGAGTGTTTGTGCATTGGTCTTACACGCCACTCCTATGTGGAAGGGAGCAACAGAGGTTCGTCGATGTTCACGGATGGAAAAGAATGGCAAAAAGCAAAAGGGTCCAAAAAAACCTCACCGCTTTTTATTAACAAACTACACACTCAGCATGGCAATTGGTATATGTTTTGCCACTACCTTCTAATGATAAGACAGAAGACTAAAAGAAAAGAGGGAAGAAGAAGGGGAAGAGGAATCGGGTAGGAGAGGAAAGAAGAATAAAGTCCTGGGTCCAGCACTGATCCAGCCAACAGGTGTCCAGGGTCCTGAGAGAATGCCACCCGGCCTCTGTGGTGGTACATTTTTCTAGGTAAGTTTTCCCCATTCTGGGATTAGGTTCCTCACTCTTCGTACAAATGAGTTGGCATGCGCAGCCTAGTATTCTAGACTTTTCTGGAAATGGGCTGGGGGCTTTGGGTTTGTTTTCTTTTTTTTTTTGTGGTCTTGATTCTCCATCTATTGGTCTTGCTTGCTCCTTGACCCCACTCCTGCACTTAAGCTGTTCTTTATGTTGTGTGGTCACTACAGACTGGAACAGGAACTTCAGCTCCAGAATGGGGCTGGCCTACGTTCAATACAGCTCCCCTTTCCAGGCACATGCTGTTATAACTCGTTTGCTTGATGGCTGTTGGTGTTCAGGGCATAGCAGTGCATGAACTCTTTACTGCTTAGGTTTCTACATGGGCCAAAAAACCCAGTTGCCATCTGATGGGGACAAAAACCATCCTTAGGGCACAGAGGAGAATGAAGGGCTTCACATTTTTGATGACAGGGCAACATCTGCACCCTTCTTTTCTTTTCTCTTGTTTTCCTAGTGTTGTGTTTCTTGAACTTGTTTTTGCAAACTTAAGGTGCCAGATGCTACTCTTTCGCTGTAGATGCACCGATAGCTGTGGGGAAGGCATTGATCTGTACGGAAGGGAGTGTGAAGCCAAATTCTTCCTAGATGAGTATGAAGGGATCCCTGAGTTCAGGGCTGCTTGGGCAAAATCAAGCCAGCGGGATTTTAGAGAATTTGGATGCAAATTTGTCGCAGAGCAGAAAATACAGACCTCCTTTTTAGTTTGCTTCCAATTTAATTCCGTTTAATGCAATTCAAATTAATAGAACTCAGAAGGAAAGGGTTGTGGTCTACTGTAGCCTGAACTGCAGCTGGTCCATTTTGCCGTTCAAACAATTTTTCCCTTTAGGTACAGCAAGATCTCCTTCAGCAGATTAAAGAATTGGAGCAGCTTTGCCCGAGGAACTGGACAGGGTTGAGTTGGTCTTGGAGGTAGTGTCTGCAGGGGGGTTGAGGTGTAGGCTGGTGCTGGCGTAATTCCTGGTACTGGCCTTCTTCCCACTGTAGTCCGGATCCAGTCATAGTAGTACTGAGAGGAGCTGGAGACTGCAGGCCGTTTAGGTCTAGCACAGCCTACTCCCCAGCTGGTCACACCAATTTGCCAGAAGAAGCCGGCATGCTTATCTTGGCAGACAAGAGGCCCCCCGCTGTCACCCTGGAGCAGAGCAGAGAGGATTAAGGTGCCTCTGTGTGCCCCTGTCAGCAGTCGGAGTTGGTTGCTTTACTCTCTTCAGCCCCTGCCAGAAGAACTGGACTCCTGGCTGAGCAAGGCCCTGCTCAAGTGCTGGAACCTGTAGAACCTCAGCACCCTTGGGAACAGGTTAGGGGCCTGTCAGGTGAGGCTCTCTGTCTCCCCTGTGCTTGGATGCTTCAGGGTTAGCATCTGGACCCCATAGAGCAAGGACCCACAGATGGGAAAGGGGGCAGAAGCTTCAGCGGCAGTGCAGAGCTGGGGCTGGGAGAGCAACTGGTCAGGGAAAGCACACGCTGGGCTGTGCTTGGGTGGTGGGATGAGGCTGCCTACACTGCTGGGGGCTGGGAGACTCAGCATGCTCCTACCTGGCAGGTGCCAAGGCCGCCCTGGCCAGCACACACGTGGAAGTCATAGATGTACCCATGCAGCCACTCACTACTGTTGCAGAGCTGATTAGGGACCACTTGCACCTTGGCCTGCTGCAGGATATCTCTACCTGAAGCTGTGAGCAGAGAAAGGAATGAGCTCCCAGCAGCTCTTTGCCAGTGTGTTGAAGTTTTTCCCTAGAGGCTTGCTGGCCTCTAGAGAGGTGTTGGGAGTGCTGTGTCACTGCTGTGTGGCATTGGGCAGCAGGCCAGGCCAGAGGCATATGTCCCACGGCCTAACTCTGCTGTCAGGAAGGCCCAGCCGTCTCTCCCTGGTGGGCCAAGCTTGCCCTCAGGGTCCAGATCCTTTATGGGAACTCACTCACATTTCACGATTCTGTCACCCCAGCCAGCAACCTAACAGTTTTTCAGCTCCGACACTTTCACTGCAGGACCAGGCAGGCAGGCGGTCTGAATGGTGGAGCTGCACTGGACTGGCCGATCCAGTTCCAGCAAGGAGATGTCGTTATACTCAAGGTCAGGGATGTATTTTTCATGAATAATCAGCCGCTTAATCCGGCGCACTTCCACATCAGGGCCCGACTGGCCCAACGAGGTGGCCCCAAGAACGATGGCCCACTCGCTGATGGGACTGGAAGGCAGATGGAGAGAGGGGTGAGGGGGAGTAGAATCACGGGCTGTAACACCCCAGCCCTTCCTGCCTTCTGCTTCCTGAGGCAGAGAGGAAAACAGCACTCCACAGAGTGAAAGTAGGCTTGAGATATATTGAGCTGCAGGCTGCTAGGAAGCGGTGGCATGAACCCAGTCGTCTCCCTGAGCAGTCTCTCAGCTGGGCCCTGCAATGTCCTGGCACTAGGCACATGCAAGGAAATGGGATGGGAATAGCATGCACTGGTGGTGTGGGGATATCCCTGTGCCCAGGTCCTCCTTACTTTGTGATGTTGACAAAGCAGTGGGCAGCTGAGAGCAGCCACTTTGCGCTGATGAGGGTCCCTCCACAGATATGCACAGATACCGGTGGTTTCCAGACGCAGCGGATACTGGCGATCCCAGCCCAGGCCCCAGACCCTGGCATGACATCTGTGCCACCCACACGCGTGATGAGCTGAAGGTAGTACCCATGGGCCGCAGCCCACAAGTCTGTCTGTAAGCAGAAAGTCGTTAGTGTCCCATGAGAAGGCCTGCTGCTGTGCTGAAGGTCAGCCAGCTTCCCTCCTCACAAGGCTCTGGTTGCAAAGCCAGCAGGGAACTGCCTGGGATGTCCATATGTTTGCCCATTTCTGCTTTAGCCCCTTAGACAACTGGTGCCAGCAGCCTGGCCAGTGGTGATAAACTGAGACTCCCACCTACTCTGGGAACTGCTGTGGCCATAGGTGGCAAGCGGGCACCCACAGGGAAGCCCCTAAGCCTTTGCCTGGGCCCCCGAAGAGCCTGAGGCTACTTACCCACAGGCGCCATGTGCAGGCCCGCACAGAGCCAGTAGGATGAGGATGCACAACAAAATCATTGCCGTCACAGCTGCAAGTCAGCTGTAAGGAGAGAGAGCTTGACACCTCCAGGGCAGCTGCCAACGTAATGCCAACGGAATTTGCATTGCCGCAGTGCCCTCGGCCCTAGGCCTGATGTCACGGAGGGACTGGTTCCATGTTGCAGACACGGTGCTGGCCGCTGCAGGCAGGGGGGAAGGGCAATTTAAAGGCCTAAAACCACAGAAAGGTCTGGATTGGAAGGTACCTTAAGGACTGACTAGTTTCAAACTCCAACCATGCACACAGAGGCCTTCCACTACACCAGGTTGCTCAGAGTCCCATCCAAGCTGGCCTCAAACGGTAAAAGGAATGGGGCATCCACAGCTTCTCTGGGAAACATGTGCCACTGTTGTGCTAATGATACAAGATTTTGCTTGACATCCAAAACTACAGAATTGGCAGTAACAACAATTCAAAGCAACACACATTCTGATTTTTAAAAAGTTTCTGGCATTGCAGGACTACTACTGTAGCAATCCACATCACTCACTAATCTCCTTGGGGCTATATGGGCACTGCAGAAGATCTTCTTCAGGCTAGCTGTGCTAGCCGTTCTGAGAGAAAGTGGCATTGTTTAGCAAGACCGCCTTTTTCCAGACCTGTTGTGACTTTTTTTCTTTTTTCTTTTTTTTTTTTTTTTATTTAAGGCCATTTAAGCGCATAATTTAGCTAAATGCATCTTCCTTAGAGGGATCCTGCCTTTAAAAATGGAAGTGTGGGAGAAGAAAGCAGTCTATCCTTATGCAGAGGTGAAACAGGTGTTTCTCTTCCATGGCTCTGGGCAAGCCTGCACAGACCTAAGGGTAAGGGCCTAGCCCAGTAATTATGGCTGACCTGGTACACCTCTGATGCCCGCTTTGACTGTGAGCATGATAGTCACAGTAACAGGATGGAGTTTTGTCTTCTAATCCCAGGTGGGTAGAGCTCATCCTCAGGACCACGTAGGATGACCAACACATCCTTCATGACTCGTTCTCTGAGCTGGATGAGATCTGTATGAAAGAGGCTGAAGATGCCGAGTGCAAAGAAATGGCAAGGTAAATCCCTGCTGCCGGCTGCGATGGGAGAGAAGTACCCATGCTGGCAATACCCTCGGGCTCTGCCTTCTGCTCTCTGGAACACTTTCTGCAGCTGCTGATGGAAGCAGCCTTCTCCTCTTGCCAGCCCAGAGCTTTAGCAATGCAAGTGGAGACCTGGAGCTGAAGAGGAGATGAATGACAGTATCAAGTGAAGGATCATGCCCTATGTGGCTACTCTCTCCTTGCACAGCCTCTGAACTGAGGAGCTGCACCACAAATGAAAGGATGCTGCTGGACAATTGTGCCAACAGCATCAAAGACACTGAAGGTAACGCGGGAGCCACATCCCTCTGGGAGTGGCCGAGCTTGGTTTGTCACATGGCCCTTCACTCCCAAATCAACCTTGCCCCGAAGATGCATCCTTTTTCACAAGTCCCATTGGATCTTTAAATTCTGTAGTCATCATCTCTCTAGTATTGCGAAGGCTGGCTCATTAAGTCGATTCCTAAGGCATCCGAGGAAACATTTGCTTACCACACTTCAGCCTATTAGTCGGCCTTTTGTACAGTCCCTAACACTTGGTGGCCTACAGCTGGTAGTCTCGTTTCCTAAGTACTGCTTAGTTATACAAAGAATTCCATAGTCCTGCGTTACCTGGGTTAGTTGGAACAGTTCAAGTTTTTGTCCTGCACCTATGGCTAAGCTTAACTAGCCAGAATAGCTAGGCATGCTCACACGAGCGACACCCAAGGTTTTCTGCCTCTCATGCTGGAGTGGCAGTCCTCACCTTCCCTTGGAGGCTTTCTCATAGCCCTCCTAACACTGGGGTTTCTGCTCTTTGTCTTGCACTGACACCTCATCCCTTTCTTGACCCTCACCCTGCCTTAAGCCCATGTCCAGCATGAGCCTTGCCAGCCAAGGCTGTCTACCTTGCACCGGCTCTTAGCCATTTCAGTCTTCATCAATTCCCAAGACATTCAAAAAACAGGAGAATCGTATTGATGCATTTCTCATGGAAGGAGGAGATGACTCCAGTACAACTTATGAATAGGGGTGGAGACTCCCTAACAGAAAAACAATTTTACAACCTCTACTACTGACAGAACAGAAGTATGCATATGCAACAAATGGTCAAATGCACAAAAACTCCCCAACTTTCCAGATTTTCTTGGTACCCTTTCCTGTCTCAAACTCAGCTCTATGTTATTGCTTCATAGTTGTTCCTAAAGCATTTCAATAGGGTTCTGTATATTCCTCCAGGAGAGGCTGCAGCACCTGGACCATGACCTCCCCATCTGGACCGCAGAGGCACAGGGCATACAAGATGCTGTTCTCTGCTCTCGCTGCCAGCCACCGCTGGGACCCATAGATTGCCTCCAGCCTCTGGCGCAGCCAGGGCAGCACAGGGTCAAGAACATGCTCTTCTTTTTGGAAAAGTTCTGCCCAGACCTTGGCAGCAGGCTACCCACAGCCTCTGCCCCTGCAGGCCCCTGCTCAGCTGGGGAAGGTGTCCCTTGCACAGGAACCGCTCCTGGGCGCTGGCAGCTGTTTCCATCCAGGAGGCCAAGAGATCTTTCTGCCTCTCTCTTGGTCTCTGGTGATTCTCCCTGGGGTGTGATGACACGCTCGAGGTATTTTTGTTCCCGCAGAGAAAACCTGACAGACTCTATCAATCTTCTGCAGAGTGGGCACTCTGCTTTCTTCTCTGCCCAACGCAGCATGCAGCCCATGCAGAACTCATGGCCACAGGGTATGGCATAAGCAACACCCTCTTGCTCATCATGACAAATGGGGCAGCTGCACTCTGTCCCCATGGCTCTGTCTGTTCTCCATGGCAATTCAGGGAGTCCTGAGAAGCTGCTCCCCATCACTGGCACTACCAAAGAATCTCACACACTGCAACAAAATGGAGAAACCTTGGTCTCTTCCTGTCCCAAGGAGCAGATGAAAAAATGCCCGAGCCCCTGGACAAGGATATCCTCCTGACTCCTCAAGCCCTAATGACCTTCTCACTACCACCCTGGGGAGACTCAGCCTTCAAGGTCTTACAGGCATGCTTGACAGGCTGTGACTTTCCTGAGAGCGTGGAAAGATGGTCTCGGGCAGCTGAAATCGTGTAGGGTTGAGACTCCTGTCTGTGCAAAACAGGTGTTGGGATTAAGTGGTTCAACAATTTGGAGGTCCTGAATTTTTAATTAAATCTCCGGAGGCTGGATTTTTCCTTTCTTTCTATCTTTTTTAAGTTCACTCTTGAATCAGAAAATGTTATTCATTGAATGCACTTTTTATAAGGGGGAGGTTCTCTTCCAAAGTAAACGCTGTGGGCAAAAATTTACTATGGCCTTAGCAGGCACTGCGCACGTCAGCTGGGTATGCTGGTCAAGCATCACCTCTGCAGGTGATCTCTAGGGAAGAGTAGATGCGTGGCTTTGCTCCCCGCTGATGGCTCTTAGGGGCTCTAAGAACCTATGCACCCTTGATGACCAGAGCTGCATAAGATATTGCAAGACACTTAAAGAGCAGAATTGCCTTAAACACCAATCACAGAACCACAGAATCGACTAGGTTGGAAAAAAAACCATCTGAGACCATTGAGTCAAACCTATGACTCAACACCACCTTGTCAACCAGACCACAGCACTAAAAGCCATGTGCTATCTTTGCTTAAACACCTCCAGGTGACTCCACCGCCTCCCTGGGAAGCCTATTCCAATGCCCAAAATCACCCTTTCTGTGAAGAATCTTCTTCTCAATGTCCAGTCCCAACTTCCTGTGGTACAGCTTAAGACTTTGTCGGCTTCTCTTGCTGCTTGCCTGGGAGAAGAGACTGACCCCCACTGGGCTATACCCTCCTTTCGGGGACTTATAGAGGTTGGTACGCTCACCCCTGAGCCTTCTCTTCTCCAAGCTAAGCAACCCCAGCTCCCTCAGCTGCTCCTCATAAGACATGTGTCCCAGACCATTCACTGTCCTTGTTGCCCTCCTCTGGACCCATTTGAGCATCTCAACGTCCTTCCTAAACTGAGGAGCCCAGAACTGGACGCAGCACTCAAGGTGCGGCCTCACCAGTGCTGACTACAGGGGAAGAATGACCTCCCCGCTCCTGCTGGCCACACCATTCCTGATCCAGGCCAGGATGCCATTGGCCTTCTTGGCCACCAGAGCGCACTGCTGGCTCACGTTCAGCTGCTGTCTCCAGTAGCCCCAGGTCCCTTTTCTGCCTGGCCACTGTCCAGCCACACCAACCCCAGCTTGTGGTGCTGCAGGGGCTTGCTGTGATTCAAAGGCACGACCTGGCACTTGGACTTGTGAAACCTCCCATTGTTGGATTCAGCACACCTATCCAGCCTGTCCAGGTCCCTCTGCAGAGCCCTCCTACCCTCTAACAGAGCAGTGCTTGCTCCCAGCTTGGTGTCATCTGCAAGGTGATCCCCTTGTCCGCATCATCAATGAAGATATTTAAACAAGACTGGTCCCAACACAGACCCCTGGGGGGCTGCACTAAGTGACTAGCCCCCATCTGGATGCAGGACCATTCACCTCCAGTCTCTGGGCCTGGCCATCCAGCCAGTTCTGAACACGGCTCCTGCCCAAGCTGTGGGCTACCAGCTTTTCCAGGAGTGCGCTACGGGACATGGGGTAAGAGGCTTTGCTGAAGGCCAGGTATACAACATCCACAGCCTTCCCGTCATCCACCTGGCGGGTCAGCTGGTAACAAAGGGAGATCAGGTTGGTTAAAGCACAACCTGCCCCTCCTAAATCCCTGCTGGCTGGGTCTGATCCCTCAGCTGTCCTGTAGGTGCTGCATTATCGCACTTAAGATGATCTCTTGTTTAACCTTACTGAGTACCAAGGTCAGGCTGACAGGCCTGTAGTTTCCCATGTGCTCCTTATGGCCCTTCTTATGGATGAGCATCACGTTGGCCAGCCCAGTCGTCTTGTTACCCAGGACTGATGGTAAATGATGGAAAGCGTCTTGGTGAGGTCTTCTGCCATCTCCTGCACCACCCTAGGATGAATCCTGTCTGGTCTCATCGACTTGTCAGCATCTAAGTGGCTCAGATGGTCACTAACTACTTTCTCTCCTGGATAACAGGAGAGGCTGTTCTGTTCCCTGCTCCCCATCGACGAGTTCAGGAGGCCAGTTGCCTTGAGGACAACCCGTCTTTTTGTTGAAAACTGAAGCAAAGAAGATGCTAGGGACCTCAGCCTTTTCCTCATCTTTGATAACGATATTCCCTCCCTTATGCAATAAAGATTAGAGGTTCTTGCCCCTCCAAGATGCATTAAGATTATTGAAAGGCTTTGCCCACTGTGACAAACTCTCCAAAGAAGCAACTGCTCATCGGCAGCAACTGAAGCTCCCCCTCCCTGAACATGCCTCTGTGAAACTTGGACTGTCAGTTAACCCACCTGAGAGGAATGTGAGGTAGGATTGGATGCGCTCTCAGACCAGCAGGAGGAAAACGGATACTGGAGGAGCACTGATACTGGACAGAAAGAACCCACACTCAAAGCCAACAAAGCCACTCTGTTGAAAAGCAACTCTGAGTGGGTAACTGTAGCCAATGAGCATTGATTCCTTTGTTGGCTAAAATGCCTAAATAGCAAAAAGGTTTGAATACCTGGGGGAACCACACCAGCAAGAAGACCAGGGTGAAGAAAAGATGCAAGAGGATGCTTTCTGGATCCAAGTGCGGTGATAGCTTTCTACTTCAACTGTCTCACTCTTTCTCTCCCTCTGGCCCTCCTGTCTTTCCTATTTCTACCTCTCTACCTCATGCTTACTGTTAAAGAAAATCCATGCTATTGACTTCGGCACATGCCTCTTTCCTTCAGGTAGGGGCATGTGTCAATAATCGGATCATAGAAGACGTGCTGGTACAACAGACTGCTGCTGTGAGGGGGTGAGATGTGCAATTGATCCTTGGCCCAGGGACTGGCACTGGAGAAGGCAGATGCAGCTCTTCCCTTCCCTGGAGTGTTTGTGCATTGGTCTTACACGCCACTCCTATGTGGAAGGGAGCAACAGAGGTTCGTCGATGTTCACGGATGGAAAAGAATGGCAAAAAGCAAAAGGGTCCAAAAAAACCTCACCGCTTTTTATTAACAAACTACACACTCAGCATGGCAATTGGTATATGTTTTGCCACTACCTTCTAATGATAAGACAGAAGACTAAAAGAAAAGAGGGAAGAAGAAGGGGAAGAGGAATCGGGTAGGAGAGGAAAGAAGAATAAAGTCCTGGGTCCAGCACTGATCCAGCCAACAGGTGTCCAGGGTCCTGAGAGAATGCCACCCGGCCTCTGTGGTGGTACATTTTTCTAGGTAAGTTTTCCCCATCCTGGGATTAGGTTCCTCACTCTTCGTACAAATGAGTTGGCATGCGCAGCCTAGTATTCTAGACTTTTCTGGAAATGGGCTGGGGGCTTTGGGTTTGTTTTCTTTTTTTTTTTGTGGTCTTGATTCTCCATCTATTGGTCTTGCTTGCTCCTTGACCCCACTCCTGCACTTAAGCTGTTCTTTATGTTGTGTGGTCACTACAGACTGGAACAGGAACTTCAGCTCCAGAATGGGGCTGGCCTACGTTCAATACAGCTCCCCTTTCCAGGCACATGCTGTTATAACTCGTTTGCTTGATGGCTGTTGGTGTTCAGGGCATAGCAGTGCATGAACTCTTTACTGCTTAGGTTTCTACATGGGCCAAAAAACCCAGTTGCCATCTGATGGGGACAAAAACCATCCTTAGGGCACAGAGGAGAATGAAGGGCTTCACATTTTTGATGACAGGGCAACATCTGCACCCTTCTTTTCTTTTCTCTTGTTTTCCTAGTGTTGTGTTTCTTGAACTTGTTTTTGCAAACTTAAGGTGCCAGATGCTACTCTTTCGCTGTAGATGCACCGATAGCTGTGGGGAAGGCATTGATCTGTACGGAAGGGAGTGTGAAGCCAAATTCTTCCTAGATGAGTATGAAGGGATCCCTGAGTTCAGGGCTGCTTGGGCAAAATCAAGCCAGCGGGATTTTAGAGAATTTGGATGCAAATTTGTCGCAGAGCAGAAAATACAGATCTCCTTTTTAGTTTGCTTCCAATTTAATTCCGTTTAATGCAATTCAAATTAATAGAACTCAGAAGGAAAGGGTTGTGGTCTACTGTAGCCTGAACTGCAGCTGGTCCATTTTGCCGTTCAAACAATTTTTCCCTTTAGGTACAGCAAGATCTCCTTCAGCAGATTAAAGAATTGGAGCAGCTTTGCCCGAGGAACTGGACAGGGTTGAGTTGGTCTTGGAGGTAGTGTCTGCAGGGGGGTTGAGGTGTAGGCTGGTGCTGGCGTAATTCCTGGTACTGGCCTTCTTCCCACTGTAGTCCGGATCCAGTCATAGTAGTACTGAGAGGAGCTGGAGACTGCAGGCCGTTTAGGTCTAGCACAGCCTACTCCCCAGCTGGTCACACCAATTTGCCAGAAGAAGCCGGCATGCTTATCTTGGCAGACAAGAGGCCCCCCGCTGTCACCCTGGAGCAGAGCAGAGAGGATTAAGGTGCCTCTGTGTGCCCCTGTCAGCAGTCGGAGTTGGTTGCTTTACTCTCTTCAGCCCCTGCCAGAAGAACTGGACTCCTGGCTGAGCAAGGCCCTGCTCAAGTGCTGGAACCTGTAGAACCTCAGCACCCTTGGGAACAGGTTAGGGGCCTGTCAGGTGAGGCTCTCTGTCTCCCCTGTGCTTGGATGCTTCAGGGTTAGCATCTGGACCCCATAGAGCAAGGACCCACAGATGGGAAAGGGGGCAGAAGCTTCAGCGGCAGTGCAGAGCTGGGGCTGGGAGAGCAACTGGTCAGGGAAAGCACACGCTGGGCTGTGCTTGGGTGGTGGGATGAGGCTGCCTACACTGCTGGGGGCTGGGAGACTCAGCATGCTCCTACCTGGCAGGTGCCAAGGCCGCCCTGGCCAGCACACACGTGGAAGTCATAGATGTACCCATGCAGCCACTCACTACTGTTGCAGAGCTGATTAGGGACCACTTGCACCTTGGCCTGCTGCAGGATATCTCTACCTGAAGCTGTGAGCAGAGAAAGGAATGAGCTCCCAGCAGCTCTTTGCCAGTGTGTTGAAGTTTTTCCCTAGAGGCTTGCTGGCCTCTAGAGAGGTGTTGGGAGTGCTGTGTCACTGCTGTGTGGCATTGGGCAGCAGGCCAGGCCAGAGGCATATGTCCCACGGCCTAACTCTGCTGTCAGGAAGGCCCAGCCGTCTCTCCCTGGTGGGCCAAGCTTGCCCTCAGGGTCCAGATCCTTTATGGGAACTCACTCACATTTCACGATTCTGTCACCCCAGCCAGCAACCTAACAGTTTTTCAGCTCCGACACTTTCACTGCAGGACCAGGCAGGCAGGCGGTCTGAATGGTGGAGCTGCACTGGACTGGCCGATCCAGTTCCAGCAAGGAGATGTCGTTATACTCAAGGTCAGGGATGTATTTTTCATGAATAATCAGCCGCTTAATCCGGCGCACTTCCACATCAGGGCCCGACTGGCCCAACGAGGTGGCCCCAAGAACGATGGCCCACTCGCTGATGGGACTGGAAGGCAGATGGAGAGAGGGGTGAGGGGGAGTAGAATCACGGGCTGTAACACCCCAGCCCTTCCTGCCTTCTGCTTCCTGAGGCAGAGAGGAAAACAGCACTCCACAGAGTGAAAGTAGGCTTGAGATATATTGAGCTGCAGGCTGCTAGGAAGCGGTGGCATGAACCCAGTCGTCTCCCTGAGCAGTCTCTCAGCTGGGCCCTGCAATGTCCTGGCACTAGGCACATGCAAGGAAATGGGATGGGAATAGCATGCACTGGTGGTGTGGGGATATCCCTGTGCCCAGGTCCTCCTTACTTTGTGATGTTGACAAAGCAGTGGGCAGCTGAGAGCAGCCACTTTGCGCTGATGAGGGTCCCTCCACAGATATGCACAGATACCGGTGGTTTCCAGACGCAGCGGATACTGGCGATCCCAGCCCAGGCCCCAGACCCTGGCATGACATCTGTGCCACCCACACGCGTGATGAGCTGAAGGTAGTACCCATGGGCCGCAGCCCACAAGTCTGTCTGTAAGCAGAAAGTCGTTAGTGTCCCATGAGAAGGCCTGCTGCTGTGCTGAAGGTCAGCCAGCTTCCCTCCTCACAAGGCTCTGGTTGCAAAGCCAGCAGGGAACTGCCTGGGATGTCCATATGTTTGCCCATTTCTGCTTTAGCCCCTTAGACAACTGGTGCCAGCAGCCTGGCCAGTGGTGATAAACTGAGACTCCCACCTACTCTGGGAACTGCTGTGGCCATAGGTGGCAAGCGGGCACCCACAGGGAAGCCCCTAAGCCTTTGCCTGGGCCCCCGAAGAGCCTGAGGCTACTTACCCACAGGCGCCATGTGCAGGCCCGCACAGAGCCAGTAGGATGAGGATGCACAACAAAATCATTGCCGTCACAGCTGCAAGTCAGCTGTAAGGAGAGAGAGCTTGACACCTCCAGGGCAGCTGCCAACGTAATGCCAACGGAATTTGCATTGCCGCAGTGCCCTCGGCCCTAGGCCTGATGTCACGGAGGGACTGGTTCCATGTTGCAGACACGGTGCTGGCCGCTGCAGGCAGGGGGGAAGGGCAATTTAAAGGCCTAAAACCACAGAAAGGTCTGGATTGGAAGGTACCTTAAGGACTGACTAGTTTCAAACTCCAACCATGCACACAGAGGCCTTCCACTACACCAGGTTGCTCAGAGTCCCATCCAAGCTGGCCTCAAACGGTAAAAGGAATGGGGCATCCACAGCTTCTCTGGGAAACATGTGCCACTGTTGTGCTAATGATACAAGATTTTGCTTGACATCCAAAACTACAGAATTGGCAGTAACAACAATTCAAAGCAACACACATTCTGATTTTTAAAAAGTTTCTGGCATTGCAGGACTACTACTGTAGCAATCCACATCACTCACTAATCTCCTTGGGGCTATATGGGCACTGCAGAAGATCTTCTTCAGGCTAGCTGTGCTAGCCGTTCTGAGAGAAAGTGGCATTGTTTAGCAAGACCGCCTTTTTCCAGACCTGTTGTGACTTTTTTTCTTTTTTCTTTTTTTTTTTTTTTATTTAAGGCCATTTAAGCGCATAATTTAGCTAAATGCATCTTCCTTAGAGGGATCCTGCCTTTAAAAATGGAAGTGTGGGAGAAGAAAGCAGTCTATCCTTATGCAGAGGTGAAACAGGTGTTTCTCTTCCATGGCTCTGGGCAAGCCTGCACAGACCTAAGGGTAAGGGCCTAGCCCAGTAATTATGGCTGACCTGGTACACCCCTGATGCCCGCTTTGACTGTGAGCATGATAGTCACAGTAACAGGATGGAGTTTTGTCTTCTAATCCCAGGTGGGTAGAGCTCATCCTCAGGACCACGTAGGATGACCAACACATCCTTCATGACTCGTTCTCTGAGCTGGATGAGATCTGTATGAAAGAGGCTGAAGATGCCGAGTGCAAAGAAATGGCAAGGTAAATCCCTGCTGCCGGCTGCGATGGGAGAGAAGTACCCATGCTGGCAATACCCTCGGGCTCTGCCTTCTGCTCTCTGGAACACTTTCTGCAGCTGTTGATGGAAGCAGCCTTCTCCTCTTGCCAGCCCAGAGCTTTAGCAATGCAAGTGGAGACCTGGAGCTGAAGAGGAGATGAATGACAGTATCAAGTGAAGGATCATGCCCTATGTGGCTACTCTCTCCTTGCACAGCCTCTGAACTGAGGAGCTGCACCACAAATGAAAGGATGCTGCTGGACAATTGTGCCAACAGCATCAAAGACACTGAAGGTAACGCGGGAGCCACATCCCTCTGGGAGTGGCCGAGCTTGGTTTGTCACATGGCCCTTCACTCCCAAATCAACCTTGCCCCGAAGATGCATCCTTTTTCACAAGTCCCATTGGATCTTTAAATTCTGTAGTCATCATCTCTCTAGTATTGCGAAGGCTGGCTCATTAAGTCGATTCCTAAGGCATCCGAGGAAACATTTGCTTACCACACTTCAGCCTATTAGTCGGCCTTTTGTACAGTCCCTAACACTTGGTGGCCTACAGCTGGTAGTCTCGTTTCCTAAGTACTGCTTAGTTATACAAAGAATTCCATAGTCCTGCGTTACCTGGGTTAGTTGGAACAGTTCAAGTTTTTGTCCTGCACCTATGGCTAAGCTTAACTAGCCAGAATAGCTAGGCATGCTCACACGAGCGACACCCAAGGTTTTCTGCCTCTCATGCTGGAGTGGCAGTCCTCACCTTCCCTTGGAGGCTTTCTCATAGCCCTCCTAACACTGGGGTTTCTGCTCTTTGTCTTGCACTGACACCTCATCCCTTTCTTGACCCTCACCCTGCCTTAAGCCCATGTCCAGCATGAGCCTTGCCAGCCAAGGCTGTCTACCTTGCACCGGCTCTTAGCCATTTCAGTCTTCATCAATTCCCAAGACATTCAAAAAACAGGAGAATCGTATTGATGCATTTCTCATGGAAGGAGGAGATGACTCCAGTACAACTTATGAATAGGGGTGGAGACTCCCTAACAGAAAAACAATTTTACAACCTCTACTACTGACAGAACAGAAGTATGCATATGCAACAAATGGTCAAATGCACAAAAACTCCCCAACTTTCCAGATTTTCTTGGTACCCTTTCCTGTCTCAAACTCAGCTCTATGTTATTGCTTCATAGTTGTTCCTAAAGCATTTCAATAGGGTTCTGTATATTCCTCCAGGAGAGGCTGCAGCACCTGGACCATGACCTCCCCATCTGGACCGCAGAGGCACAGGGCATACAAGATGCTGTTCTCTGCTCTCGCTGCCAGCCACCGCTGGGACCCATAGATTGCCTCCAGCCTCTGGCGCAGCCAGGGCAGCACAGGGTCAAGAACATGCTCTTCTTTTTGGAAAAGTTCTGCCCAGACCTTGGCAGCAGGCTACCCACAGCCTCTGCCCCTGCAGGCCCCTGCTCAGCTGGGGAAGGTGTCCCTTGCACAGGAACCGCTCCTGGGCGCTGGCAGCTGTTTCCATCCAGGAGGCCAAGAGATCTTTCTGCCTCTCTCTTGGTCTCTGGTGATTCTCCCTGGGGTGTGATGACACGCTCGAGGTATTTTTGTTCCCGCAGAGAAAACCTGACAGACTCTATCAATCTTCTGCAGAGTGGGCACTCTGCTTTCTTCTCTGCCCAACGCAGCATGCAGCCCATGCAGAACTCATGGCCACAGGGTATGGCATAAGCAACACCCTCTTGCTCATCATGACAAATGGGGCAGCTGCACTCTGTCCCCATGGCTCTGTCTGTTCTCCATGGCAATTCAGGGAGTCCTGAGAAGCTGCTCCCCATCACTGGCACTACCAAAGAATCTCACACACTGCAACAAAATGGAGAAACCTTGGTCTCTTCCTGTCCCAAGGAGCAGATGAAAAAATGCCCGAGCCCCTGGACAAGGATATCCTCCTGACTCCTCAAGCCCTAATGACCTTCTCACTACCACCCTGGGGAGACTCAGCCTTCAAGGTCTTACAGGCATGCTTGACAGGCTGTGACTTTCCTGAGAGCGTGGAAAGATGGTCTCGGGCAGCTGAAATCGTGTAGGGTTGAGACTCCTGTCTGTGCAAAACAGGTGTTGGGATTAAGTGGTTCAACAATTTGGAGGTCCTGAATTTTTAATTAAATCTCCGGAGGCTGGATTTTTCCTTTCTTTCTATCTTTTTTAAGTTCACTCTTGAATCAGAAAATGTTATTCATTGAATGCACTTTTTATAAGGGGGAGGTTCTCTTCCAAAGTAAACGCTGTGGGCAAAAATTTACTATGGCCTTAGCAGGCACTGCGCACGTCAGCTGGGTATGCTGGTCAAGCATCACCTCTGCAGGTGATCTCTAGGGAAGAGTAGATGCGTGGCTTTGCTCCCCGCTGATGGCTCTTAGGGGCTCTAAGAACCTATGCACCCTTGATGACCAGAGCTGCATAAGATATTGCAAGACACTTAAAGAGCAGAATTGCCTTAAACACCAATCACAGAACCACAGAATCGACTAGGTTGGAAAAAAAACCATCTGAGACCATTGAGTCAAACCTATGACTCAACACCACCTTGTCAACCAGACCACAGCACTAAAAGCCATGTGCTATCTTTGCTTAAACACCTCCAGGTGACTCCACCGCCTCCCTGGGAAGCCTATTCCAATGCCCAAAATCACCCTTTCTGTGAAGAATCTTCTTCTCAATGTCCAGTCCCAACTTCCTGTGGTACAGCTTAAGACTTTGTCGGCTTCTCTTGCTGCTTGCCTGGG
>NW_027094393.1:0-107713 GCF_029207755.1 Chamaea fasciata
GTGTCTATTCAGAGCAGTGTCCATCCAGAGTGGGATCCGTGGCTCTGTCGTCCATCCACACCATTATCCATCTCTACCAGTGTCCAGTTTGCATCCACGGCCATGGTTTCAATCGGGACCAGTGTATATCCACAGTTGGATCCATGGCTCTGCTGTCCAGCCAGACCACTGTCTAGCCACAGTTATATGAAAGATTCAGGTGTCCATCCAAACCAGTGTCCACCCACAGTGGGATCCATGGCTCTGGGGTCCATCCAGACCATTATCCACCTGGACCAGTGTCCAGTTTGCATGCATGGCCATGGTGTCCATCTCTACCTGTGCTCATCCACAGTGGGATCTATGGCGCTAGTGTCTATCCAGACCAGTATCAAGCTGGGATCCATCGCCCTTTATCTATCCAGGAAAGCATCCATCCAGAGGGGAATCCAGGACTCCGGTAGTTAGCGTGACCAGTGTCCATCCACAGTGGGATCCATTGCTCTGGTGTGCATCTGTACCTGTGTCCATCCACAGTGGGATCCATTACTCTGGTGTCCATCCAGACCACTGTCCATCTACAGTGGGATCCATGGCGCTGGGGCACAGCCAGACCACTATCCATCCAGAGTGGGATCCATGGCTCGGTGTCTGGCCAGACCACTGTCAATACAAGGTGGGAGGCATGGCTCTGCTGTCCACCGGAACCAGTGTCTATCTGGACTAAATCCATGCGCAGGCGGATCCATGGCTCGGGTGTCTATCTTGACCCGTTCCCATCAAGAGTGCAATCCATAACCCTTTTATCCATACAGACCAAATTCCAGTTTGGATCCATGGCTCTGATGTCCATCCAGACCAGAATCCATCCAAGGTGGGCTCCATGGCTGCGCTCTCCATCCTGACCAGTCTCCAGCTGGGATCCATGGCTCTGATGTCTATCCAGACTAGTGTCCCTCCACAGCAGATCTATGACTTTGGTGTCTATCCAGACCTGTTCTCAATCACAGTGGCATCCATTGCTGTGGTGTCCATTCAGACAAGTGGCGAGCAAATAGTCCATGGCACTAGTGTCCCTCTAGGTTAGTGGCCATTTGTACAGGATCCATGGTTTTGTGACTATCCAGACCACTGTCCATTCAGAGTGGGATCCATGGCACTGGTGTCCCTCCAGAACAGTGTCCAGCTGGGATCCCAGGCTCTGACATCTATCCAAAATGATGTTCACCCACAGTGGGATCCATGGCTCTGGTGTCTATCCATACCACTTTCCAGTTTGGATCCACAGCTCTGGTGTCCATCTGGACAAGTGTTCATCTTGATACGTGGCTGTGCTGTCCATTCAAAACAGGCTCCATCAGCAGAGGGATGCTTGGCTCTTGTGTCCATCAAGACTAGTGTGCAGCCAGAGTGGGATTTACGGCTCTGGCAGCCATCCACACCATTATCCATCTCTACCAATGTCCAGTTTGCATCCATGGCCATGGTGTCAATCTGGACCAGTGTGTATCCACAGTTGGATCCATGGCTCTGGTGTCCATCCAGAGCACTGTACAGCCACCGTTGTGTCAAAGATTCTGGCGTCCATCCAGACCAGTGTTCAATTTGGATCCATGGCCATGGTGTCTATCCAGACCAGTGGCCATCCACATTAGCATCCATGGATCTGCTGTCCATCCAGACCAGTGTCCAGTTGGGATCCACGCCTCTGGAGTCCATCTGGACAAGTGTCCATTTGGATGTGTGGCTGTGCTGTCCATTCAAACCAGACTCCATCCACAGAGGGATGCATGCCTCTTGTGTCCATCAAGAGTAGTGTGCATCCAGAGTGGGATGCATGGCGCTTGTGTCCATCCAGAGAAGTGTCAAGCTGGGATCCAAAGACCTTTATCAATCCAGGCAAGCGTCCATCCAGGGCGGTATCCAGGCCTCTTATGTCCATCCAAACCAGTGTCCATCCACAGTGGGATCCATGGCTCTGCTGTGCATCTGTACCTGTGTCCATCCACAGTGGCATCCATTACTCTGGTGTCCATCCAGACCACTGTCCATCTACAGTGGTATCCATGGCGCTGGGGCACAGCCAGACCACTATCCCTCCAGAGTGGGATCCATGGCTCGGTGTCTGGCCAGACCACTGTCAATACAAGGTGGGAGGCATGGCTCTGCTGTCCACCTGAACCAGTGTCTATCTGGACTAAATCCATGCGCAGGCGGATCCATGGCTCGGGTGTCTATCTTGACTAGTTTCCATCAAGAGTGCAATCCATAGCCCTTTTATCCATACAGACCAAATTCCAGTTTGGATCCATGGCTCTGATGTCCATCCAGACTAGAATCCATCCAAGGTGGGGTCCATGGCTGCGCTCTCCATCCTGACCAGTCTCCAGCTGGGATCCATGG
The DNA here is from genome assembly GCF_029207755.1 of Chamaea fasciata. NCBI lineage: Eukaryota > Metazoa > Chordata > Aves > Passeriformes > Sylviidae > Chamaea > Chamaea fasciata. Next base: position 2,383 of record NW_027094393.1, read on the forward strand.
CTCTGATGTCTATCCAGACTAGTGTCCCTCCACAGCAGATCTATGACTCTGGTGTCTATCCATACCACTTTCCAGTTTGGATCCACAGCTCTGGTGTCCATCTGGACAAGTGTCCATCTTGATACGTGGCTGTGCTGTCCATTCAAAACAGGCTCCATCAGCAGAGGGATGCTTGGCTCTTGTGTCCATCAAGACTAGTGTGCATCCAGAGTGGGATTTACGGCTCTGGCAGCCATCCACACCATTATCCATCTCTACCAATGTCCAGTTTGCATCCATGGCCATGGTGTCAATCTGGACCAGTGTGTATCCACAGTTGGATCCATGGCTCTGGTGTCCATCCAGACCACTGTACAGCCACCGTTGTGTCAAAGATTCTGGCGTCCATCCAGACCAGTGTCCAATTTGGATCCATGGCCATGGTGTCTATCCAGACCAGTGGCCATCCACATTAGCATCCATGGATCTGCTGTCCATCCAGACCAGTGTCCAGTTGGGATCTACAGCTCTGGGATCCATCTGGACAAGTGTCCATCTGGATATGCGTCTGTGCTGTCCGTTCAAACCAGGCTCCATCCACAGATGGATGCATGACTTGTGACCATCAGGAGTAGTGTGCATTCAGAGAGGGATCCACGGCGCTGGTGTCCATGCAGACCAGTGTCAAGCTGGGATCCATAGACCTTTACCTATCCAGGCAAACGTCCATCCAGAGTGGAATCCAGGGCTCTGGTGTCTATCCAGACCAGTGTTCATACAGAGTGGACACCATTGCACTGGTGTGCATCTGTACCTGTGTCCGTCCACAGTGGTATCCACTACTCTGGTGTCCATCCAGACCACTGTCGTCCATCTACAGTGGGATCCATTGCGCTGGTGCACAGTCAGACAACTATCCCTCCAGAGTGGGATCCATGGCTCGGTGTCTGGCCAGACCACTGTCAATACAAGGTGGGAGGCTTGGCTCTGCTGTCCACCGGAACCAGTGTCTATCTGGACTAGAATCCATGCGCAGGCGGATCCATGGCTCGGGTGTCTGTCTTGACCAGTTTCCATCAAGAGTGAAATCCATAGCCCTTTTATCCAAACAGACCAAATTCCAGTTTGGATCCATGGCTCTGATGTCCATCCAGACCAGAATCCATCCAAGGTGGGATCCATGGCTGTGCTGTCCATCCAGACCAGTGTCCAGTTGGGATCCATGCCTCTGATGTCCATCCAGACTAGTGTCCCTCCACAGAAGATCTATGACTCTGGCGTCTATCCAGACCACTGTCCAAACACAGTGGGATACATTGCTGTGGTGTCCATCCTGACCAGTGTCGAGCTAAAATCCATGGCGCTAGTGTCCCTCTAGGTTAGTGTCCATTCGTACAGGATCCATGGTTTTGTGACTATCCAGACAAGTGTCCATCCACAGTGGGATCCATGGCTCTGGTGTCCATCCAGACCAGTGTCCAGTTGGGATCCACACCTCTGGAGTCCATCTGGACAAGTGTCCATCTGGATATGCGGCTGTGCTGTCCATTCAAATCAGCCTCCATCCACAGAGGGATGCATGCCTCTTGTGTCCATCAAGAGTAGTGTGCATCCAGAGTGGGATCCATAGCGCTGGTGTCTATCCAGACCAGTGTCAAGCTGGGATCCACAGCCCTTTATCTATTCAGGCAACCGTCCATCCAGAGCAGAATCCAGGGCTCTTATGTCCATCCAAACCAGTGTCCATCCACAGTGGGATCCATGGCTGTGCTGTCCATCCAGACCATTATCCATCTGGACCAGTGTCATCTTTGCATCCATGGCCATGGTGTCCATCTATACCAGCGTCCATCCACAGTCGGATCTATGGCTCTGGTGCCCATGCAGACCCGTGTCCATCTACTATGGGATCCAAGGCTCTGGTGTCTATTCACAGCAGTGCCTTTCCAGACTGGGATCCGTGGCTCTTAGTCCATCCAGACCAGTGTCCATTCACAGTGGGATCCATGGCTCTGGTGTCCATCCAGACCAGAGTCCAGTTGGGTTCCACAGCTCTGGGGTCCATCTGGAAAAGTGTCCATCTGGATGCATGGCTGTGCTGTCCATTCAAACCAGGCTCCATCCACAGAGGGACGCATGGCTCTTGTGTCCATCAAGAGTAGTGTGAATCCAGAGTGGGATCCATGGCGCTGGTGTCTATCCAGACCAGTGTCAAGCTGGGATCCACAGCCCTTTATCTATTCAGGCAAGCGTCCATCCAGAGTGGACACCATTGCTCTGGTGTGCACCTGTACCTGTGTCCATCCACACTGGGATCCATGGCTCTGGTGTCTATTCAGAGCAGTGTCCATCCAGAGTGGGATCCATAGCTCTGTCGTCCATCCACACCATTATCCATCTCTACCAGTGTCCAGTTTGCATCCACGGCCATGGTTTCAATCGGGACCAGTGTATATCCACAGTTGGATCCATGGCTCTGCTGTCCAGCCAGACCACTGTCTAGCCACAGTTATATGAAAGATTCAGGTGTCCATCCAAACCAGTGTCCACCCACAGTGGGATCCATGGCTCTGGGGTCCATCCAGACCATTATCCACCTGGACCAGTGTCCAGTTTGCATGCATGGCCATGGTGTCCATCTCTACCTGTGCTCATCCACAGTGGGATCTATGGCGCTAGTGTCTATCCAGACCAGTATCAAGCTGGGATCCATCGCCCTTTATCTATCCAGGAAAGCATCCATCCAGAGGGGAATCCAGGACTCCGGTAGTTAGCGTGACCAGTGTCCATCCACAGTGGGATCCATTGCTCTGGTGTGCATCTGTACCTGTGTCCATCCACAGTGGGATCCATTACTCTGGTGTCCATCCAGACCACTGTCCATCTACAGTGGGATCCATGGCGCTGGGGCACAGCCAGACCACTATCCATCCAGAGTGGGATCCATGGCTCGGTGTCTGGCCAGACCACTGTCAATACAAGGTGGGAGGCATGGCTCTGCTGTCCACCGGAACCAGTGTCTATCTGGACTAAATCCATGCGCAGGCGGATCCATGGCTCGGGTGTCTATCTTGACCCGTTCCCATCAAGAGTGCAATCCATAACCCTTTTATCCATACAGACCAAATTCCAGTTTGGATCCATGGCTCTGATGTCCATCCAGACCAGAATCCATCCAAGGTGGGCTCCATGGCTGCGCTCTCCATCCTGACCAGTCTCCAGCTGGGATCCATGGCTCTGATGTCTATCCAGACTAGTGTCCCTCCACAGCAGATCTATGACTTTGGTGTCTATCCAGACCTGTGTCCAATCACAGTGGCATCCATTGCTGTGGTGTCCATTCAGACAAGTGGCGAGCAAATAGTCCATGGCACTAGTGTCCCTCTAGGTTAGTGGCCATTTGTACAGGATCCATGGTTTTGTGACTATCCAGACCACTGTCGATTCAGAGTGGGATCCATGGCACTGGTGTCCCTCCAGAACAGTGTCCAGCTGGGATCCCAGGCTCTGACATCTATCCAAAATGATGTTCACCCACAGTGGGATCCATGGCTCTGGTGTCTATCCATACCACTTTCCAGTTTGGATCCACAGCTCTGGTGTCCATCTGGACAAGTGTTCATCTTGATACGTGGCTGTGCTGTCCATTCAAAACAGGCTCCATCAGCAGAGGGATGCTTGGCTCTTGTGTCCATCAAGACTAGTGTGCAGCCAGAGTGGGATTTACGGCTCTGGCAGCCATCCACACCATTATCCATCTCTACCAATGTCCAGTTTGCATCCATGGCCATGGTGTCAATCTGGACCAGTGTGTATCCACAGTTGGATCCATGGCTCTGGTGTCCATCCAGACCACTGTACAGCCACCGTTGTGTCAAAGATTCTGGCGTCCATCCAGACCAGTGTTCAATTTGGATCCATGGCCATGGTGTCTATCCAGACCAGTGGCCATCCACATTAGCATCCATGGATCTGCTGTCCATCCAGACCAGTGTCCAGTTGGGATCCACGCCTCTGGAGTCCATCTGGACAAGTGTCCATTTGGATGTGTGGCTGTGCTGTCCATTCAAACCAGACTCCATCCACAGAGGGATGCATGCCTCTTGTGTCCATCAAGAGTAGTGTGCATCCAGAGTGGGATGCATGGCGCTTGTGTCCATCCAGAGAAGTGTCAAGCTGGGATCCAAAGACCTTTATCAATCCAGGCAAGCGTCCATCCAGGGCGGTATCCAGGCCTCTTATGTCCATCCAAACCAGTGTCCATCCACAGTGGGATCCATGGCTCTGCTGTGCATCTGTACCTGTGTCCATCCACAGTGGCATCCATTACTCTGGTGTCCATCCAGACCACTGTCCATCTACAGTGGTATCCATGGCGCTGGGGCACAGCCAGACCACTATCCCTCCAGAGTGGGATCCATGGCTCGGTGTCTGGCCAGACCACTGTCAATACAAGGTGGGAGGCATGGCTCTGCTGTCCACCTGAACCAGTGTCTATCTGGACTAAATCCATGCGCAGGCGGATCCATGGCTCGGGTGTCTATCTTGACTAGTTTCCATCAAGAGTGCAATCCATAGCCCTTTTATCCATACAGACCAAATTCCAGTTTGGATCCATGGCTCTGATGTCCATCCAGACTAGAATCCATCCAAGGTGGGGTCCATGGCTGCGCTCTCCATCCTGACCAGTCTCCAGCTGGGATCCATGGCTCTGATGTCTATCCAGACTAGTGTCCCTCCACAGCAGATCTATGACTCTGGTGTCTATCCATACCACTTTCCAGTTTGGATCCACAGCTCTGGTGTCCATCTGGACAAGTGTCCATCTTGATACGTGGCTGTGCTGTCCATTCAAAACAGGCTCCATCAGCAGAGGGATGCTTGGCTCTTGTGTCCATCAAGACTAGTGTGCATCCAGAGTGGGATTTACGGCTCTGGCAGCCATCCACACCATTATCCATCTCTACCAATGTCCAGTTTGCATCCATGGCCATGGTGTCAATCTGGACCAGTGTGTATCCACAGTTGGATCCATGGCTCTGGTGTCCATCCAGACCACTGTACAGCCACCGTTGTGTCAAAGATTCTGGCGTCCATCCAGACCAGTGTCCAATTTGGATCCATGGCCATGGTGTCTATCCAGACCAGTGGCCATCCACATTAGCATCCATGGATCTGCTGTCCATCCAGACCAGTGTCCAGTTGGGATCTACAGCTCTGGGATCCATCTGGACAAGTGTCCATCTGGATATGCGTCTGTGCTGTCCGTTCAAACCAGGCTCCATCCACAGATGGATGCATGACTTGTGACCATCAGGAGTAGTGTGCATTCAGAGAGGGATCCACGGCGCTGGTGTCCATGCAGACCAGTGTCAAGCTGGGATCCATAGACCTTTACCTATCCAGGCAAACGTCCATCCAGAGTGGAATCCAGGGCTCTGGTGTCTATCCAGACCAGTGTTCATACAGAGTGGACACCATTGCACTGGTGTGCATCTGTACCTGTGTCCGTCCACAGTGGTATCCACTACTCTGGTGTCCATCCAGACCACTGTCGTCCATCTACAGTGGGATCCATTGCGCTGGTGCACAGTCAGACAACTATCCCTCCAGAGTGGGATCCATGGCTCGGTGTCTGGCCAGACCACTGTCAATACAAGGTGGGAGGCTTGGCTCTGCTGTCCACCGGAACCAGTGTCTATCTGGACTAGAATCCATGCGCAGGCGGATCCATGGCTCGGGTGTCTGTCTTGACCAGTTTCCATCAAGAGTGAAATCCATAGCCCTTTTATCCAAACAGACCAAATTCCAGTTTGGATCCATGGCTCTGATGTCCATCCAGACCAGAATCCATCCAAGGTGGGATCCATGGCTGTGCTGTCCATCCAGACCAGTGTCCAGTTGGGATCCATGCCTCTGATGTCCATCCAGACTAGTGTCCCTCCACAGAAGATCTATGACTCTGGCGTCTATCCAGACCACTGTCCAAACACAGTGGGATACATTGCTGTGGTGTCCATCCTGACCAGTGTCGAGCTAAAATCCATGGCGCTAGTGTCCCTCTAGGTTAGTGTCCATTCGTACAGGATCCATGGTTTTGTGACTATCCAGACAAGTGTCCATCCACAGTGGGATCCATGGCTCTGGTGTCCATCCAGACCAGTGTCCAGTTGGGATCCACACCTCTGGAGTCCATCTGGACAAGTGTCCATCTGGATATGCGGCTGTGCTGTCCATTCAAATCAGCCTCCATCCACAGAGGGATGCATGCCTCTTGTGTCCATCAAGAGTAGTGTGCATCCAGAGTGGGATCCATAGCGCTGGTGTCTATCCAGACCAGTGTCAAGCTGGGATCCACAGCCCTTTATCTATTCAGGCAACCGTCCATCCAGAGCAGAATCCAGGGCTCTTATGTCCATCCAAACCAGTGTCCATCCACAGTGGGATCCATGGCTGTGCTGTCCATCCAGACCATTATCCATCTGGACCAGTGTCATCTTTGCATCCATGGCCATGGTGTCCATCTATACCAGCGTCCATCCACAGTCGGATCTATGGCTCTGGTGCCCATGCAGACCCGTGTCCATCTACTATGGGATCCAAGGCTCTGGTGTCTATTCACAGCAGTGCCTTTCCAGACTGGGATCCGTGGCTCTTAGTCCATCCAGACCAGTGTCCATTCACAGTGGGATCCATGGCTCTGGTGTCCATCCAGACCAGAGTCCAGTTGGGTTCCACAGCTCTGGGGTCCATCTGGAAAAGTGTCCATCTGGATGCATGGCTGTGCTGTCCATTCAAACCAGGCTCCATCCACAGAGGGACGCATGGCTCTTGTGTCCATCAAGAGTAGTGTGAATCCAGAGTGGGATCCATGGCGCTGGTGTCTATCCAGACCAGTGTCAAGCTGGGATCCACAGCCCTTTATCTATTCAGGCAAGCGTCCATCCAGAGTGGACACCATTGCTCTGGTGTGCACCTGTACCTGTGTCCATCCACACTGGGATCCATGGCTCTGGTGTCTATTCAGAGCAGTGTCCATCCAGAGTGGGATCCATAGCTCTGTCGTCCATCCACACCATTATCCATCTCTACCAGTGTCCAGTTTGCATCCACGGCCATGGTTTCAATCGGGACCAGTGTATATCCACAGTTGGATCCATGGCTCTGCTGTCCAGCCAGACCACTGTCTAGCCACAGTTATATGAAAGATTCAGGTGTCCATCCAAACCAGTGTCCACCCACAGTGGGATCCATGGCTCTGGGGTCCATCCAGACCATTATCCACCTGGACCAGTGTCCAGTTTGCATGCATGGCCATGGTGTCCATCTCTACCTGTGCTCATCCACAGTGGGATCTATGGCGCTAGTGTCTATCCAGACCAGTATCAAGCTGGGATCCATCGCCCTTTATCTATCCAGGAAAGCATCCATCCAGAGGGGAATCCAGGACTCCGGTAGTTAGCGTGACCAGTGTCCATCCACAGTGGGATCCATTGCTCTGGTGTGCATCTGTACCTGTGTCCATCCACAGTGGGATCCATTACTCTGGTGTCCATCCAGACCACTGTCCATCTACAGTGGGATCCATGGCGCTGGGGCACAGCCAGACCACTATCCATCCAGAGTGGGATCCATGGCTCGGTGTCTGGCCAGACCACTGTCAATACAAGGTGGGAGGCATGGCTCTGCTGTCCACCGGAACCAGTGTCTATCTGGACTAAATCCATGCGCAGGCGGATCCATGGCTCGGGTGTCTATCTTGACCCGTTCCCATCAAGAGTGCAATCCATAACCCTTTTATCCATACAGACCAAATTCCAGTTTGGATCCATGGCTCTGATGTCCATCCAGACCAGAATCCATCCAAGGTGGGCTCCATGGCTGCGCTCTCCATCCTGACCAGTCTCCAGCTGGGATCCATGGCTCTGATGTCTATCCAGACTAGTGTCCCTCCACAGCAGATCTATGACTTTGGTGTCTATCCAGACCTGTGTCCAATCACAGTGGCATCCATTGCTGTGGTGTCCATTCAGACAAGTGGCGAGCAAATAGTCCATGGCACTAGTGTCCCTCTAGGTTAGTGGCCATTTGTACAGGATCCATGGTTTTGTGACTATCCAGACCACTGTCGATTCAGAGTGGGATCCATGGCACTGGTGTCCCTCCAGAACAGTGTCCAGCTGGGATCCCAGGCTCTGACATCTATCCAAAATGATGTTCACCCACAGTGGGATCCATGGCTCTGGTGTCTATCCATACCACTTTCCAGTTTGGATCCACAGCTCTGGTGTCCATCTGGACAAGTGTTCATCTTGATACGTGGCTGTGCTGTCCATTCAAAACAGGCTCCATCAGCAGAGGGATGCTTGGCTCTTGTGTCCATCAAGACTAGTGTGCAGCCAGAGTGGGATTTACGGCTCTGGCAGCCATCCACACCATTATCCATCTCTACCAATGTCCAGTTTGCATCCATGGCCATGGTGTCAATCTGGACCAGTGTGTATCCACAGTTGGATCCATGGCTCTGGTGTCCATCCAGAGCACTGTACAGCCACCGTTGTGTCAAAGATTCTGGCGTCCATCCAGACCAGTGTTCAATTTGGATCCATGGCCATGGTGTCTATCCAGACCAGTGGCCATCCACATTAGCATCCATGGATCTGCTGTCCATCCAGACCAGTGTCCAGTTGGGATCCACGCCTCTGGGGTCCATCTGGACAAGTGTCCATCTGGATATGCGTCTGTGCTGTCCGTTCAAACCAGGCTCCATCCACAGATGGATGCATGACTTGTGACCATCAGGAGTAGTGTGCATTCAGAGAGGGATCCACGGCGCTGGTGTCCATGCAGACCAGTGTCAAGCTGGGATCCATAGACCTTTACCTATCCAGGCAAACGTCCATCCAGAGTGGAATCCAGGGCTCTGGTGTCTATCCAGACCAGTGTTCATACAGAGTGGACACCATTGCACTGGTGTGCATCTGTACCTGTGTCCGTCCACAGTGGTATCCACTACTCTGGTGTCCATCCAGACCACTGTCGTCCATCTACAGTGGGATCCATTGCGCTGGTGCACAGCCAGACCACTATCCATCCAGAGTGGGATCCATGGCTCGGTGTCTGGCCAGACCACTGTCAATACAAGGTGGGAGGCTTGGCTCTGCTGTCCACCGGAACCAGTGTCTATCTGGACTAGAATCCATGCGCAGGCGGATCCATGGCTCGGGTGTCTGTCTTGACCAGTTTCCATCAAGAGTGAAATCCATAGCCCTTTTATCCATACAGACCAAATTCCAGTTTGGATCCATGGCTCTGATGTCCATCCAGACCAGAATCCATCCAAGGTGGGATCCATGGCTGTGCTGTCCATCCAGACCAGTGTCCAGTTGGGATCCATGCCTCTGATGTCCATCCAGACTAGTGTCCCACCACAGCAGATCTATGACTCTGGTGTCTATCCAGACCAGTGTCCAAACACAGTGGGATACATTGCTGTGGTGTCCATCCGGACCAGTGTCGAGCTAAAATCCATGGCGCTAGTGTCCCTCTAGGTTAGTGTCCATTCGTACAGGATCCATGGTTTTGTGACTATCCAGACAAGTGTCCATCCACAGTGGGATCCATGGCTCTGGTGTCCATCCAGACCAGTGTCCAGTTGGGATCCACACCTCTGGAGTCCATCTGGACAAGTGTCCATCTGGATATGCGGCTGTGCTGTCCATTCAAATCAGCCTCCATCCACAGAGGGATGCATGCCTCTTGTGTCCATCAAGAGTAGTGTGCATCCAGAGTGGCATCCATAGCGCTGGTGTCTATCCAGACCAGTGTCAAGCTGGGATCCACAGCCCTTTATCTATTCAGGCAACCGTCCATCCAGAGCAGAATCCAGGGCTCTTATGTCCATCCAAACCAGTGTCCATCCACAGTGGGATCCATGGCTGTGCTGTCCATCCAGACCATTATCCATCTGGACCAGTGTCATCTTTGCATCCATGGCCATGGTGTCCATCTATACCAGCGTCCATCCACAGTCGGATCTATGGCTCTGGTGCCCATGCAGACCCGTGTCCATCTACTATGGGATCCAAGGCTCTGGTGTCTATTCACAGCAGTGCCTTTCCAGACTGGGATCCGTGGCTCTTAGTCCATCCAGACCAGTGTCCATTCACAGTGGGATCCATGGCTCTGGTGTCCATCCAGACCAGAGTCCAGTTGGGTTCCACAGCTCTGGGGTCCATCTGGAAAAGTGTCCATCTGGATGCATGGCTGTGCTGTCCATTCAAACCAGGCTCCATCCACAGAGGGACGCATGGCTCTTGTGTCCATCAAGAGTAGTGTGAATCCAGAGTGGGATCCATGGCGCTGGTGTCTATCCAGACCAGTGTCAAGCTGGGATCCACAGCCCTTTATCTATTCAGGCAAGCGTCCATCCAGAGTGGACACCATTGCTCTGGTGTGCACCTGTACCTGTGTCCATCCACACTGGGATCCATGGCTCTGGTGTCTATTCAGAGCAGTGTCCATCCAGAGTGGGATCCGTGGCTCTGTCGTCCATCCACACCATTATCCATCTCTACCAGTGTCCAGTTTGCATCCACGGCCATGGTTTCAATCGGGACCAGTGTATATCCACAGTTGGATCCATGGCTCTGCTGTCCAGCCAGACCACTGTCTAGCCACAGTTATATGAAAGATTCAGGTGTCCATCCAAACCAGTGTCCACCCACAGTGGGATCCATGGCTCTGGGGTCCATCCAGACCATTATCCACCTGGACCAGTGTCCAGTTTGCATGCATGGCCATGGTGTCCATCTCTACCTGTGCTCATCCACAGTGGGATCTATGGCGCTAGTGTCTATCCAGACCAGTATCAAGCTGGGATCCATCGCCCTTTATCTATCCAGGAAAGCATCCATCCAGAGGGGAATCCAGGACTCCGGTAGTTAGCGTGACCAGTGTCCATCCACAGTGGGATCCATTGCTCTGGTGTGCATCTGTACCTGTGTCCGTCCACAGTGGTATCCACTACTCTGGTGTCCATCCAGACCACTGTCCATCTACAGTGGGATCCATGGCGCTGGGGCACAGCCAGACCACTATCCATCCAGAGTGGGATCCATGGCTCGGTGTCTGGCCAGACCACTGTCAATACAAGGTGGGAGGCATGGCTCTGCTGTCCACCGGAACCAGTGTCTATCTGGACTAAATCCATGCGCAGGCGGATCCATGGCTCGGGTGTCTATCTTGACCCGTTCCCATCAAGAGTGCAATCCATAACCCTTTTATCCATACAGACCAAATTCCAGTTTGGATCCATGGCTCTGATGTCCATCCAGACCAGAATCCATCCAAGGTGGGCTCCATGGCTGCGCTCTCCATCCTGACCAGTCTCCAGCTGGGATCCATGGCTCTGATGTCTATCCAGACTAGTGTCCCTCCACAGCAGATCTATGACTTTGGTGTCTATCCAGACCTGTGTCCAATCACAGTGGCATCCATTGCTGTGGTGTCCATTCAGACAAGTGGCGAGCAAATAGTCCATGGCACTAGTGTCCCTCTAGGTTAGTGGCCATTTGTACAGGATCCATGGTTTTGTGACTATCCAGACCACTGTCCATTCAGAGTGGGATCCATGGCACTGGTGTCCCTCCAGAACAGTGTCCAGCTGGGATCCCAGGCTCTGACATCTATCCAAAATGATGTTCACCCACAGTGGGATCCATGGCTCTGGTGTCTATCCATACCACTTTCCAGTTTGGATCCACAGCTCTGGTGTCCATCTGGACAAGTGTTCATCTTGATACGTGGCTGTGCTGTCCATTCAAAACAGGCTCCATCAGCAGAGGGATGCTTGGCTCTTGTGTCCATCAAGACTAGTGTGCAGCCAGAGTGGGATTTACGGCTCTGGCAGCCATCCACACCATTATCCATCTCTACCAATGTCCAGTTTGCATCCATGGCCATGGTGTCAATCTGGACCAGTGTGTATCCACAGTTGGATCCATGGCTCTGGTGTCCATCCAGAGCACTGTACAGCCACCGTTGTGTCAAAGATTCTGGCGTCCATCCAGACCAGTGTTCAATTTGGATCCATGGCCATGGTGTCTATCCAGACCAGTGGCCATCCACATTAGCATCCATGGATCTGCTGTCCATCCAGACCAGTGTCCAGTTGGGATCCACGCCTCTGGGGTCCATCTGGACAAGTGTCCATCTGGATATGCGTCTGTGCTGTCCGTTCAAACCAGGCTCCATCCACAGATGGATGCATGACTTGTGACCATCAGGAGTAGTGTGCATTCAGAGAGGGATCCACGGCGCTGGTGTCCATGCAGACCAGTGTCAAGCTGGGATCCATAGACCTTTACCTATCCAGGCAAACGTCCATCCAGAGTGGAATCCAGGGCTCTGGTGTCTATCCAGACCAGTGTTCATACAGAGTGGACACCATTGCACTGGTGTGCATCTGTACCTGTGTCCGTCCACAGTGGTATCCACTACTCTGGTGTCCATCCAGACCACTGTCGTCCATCTACAGTGGGATCCATTGCGCTGGTGCACAGCCAGACCACTATCCCTCCAGAGTGGGATCCATGGCTCGGTGTCTGGCCAGACCACTGTCAATACAAGGTGGGAGGCTTGGCTCTGCTGTCCACCGGAACCAGTGTCTATCTGGACTAGAATCCATGCGCAGGCGGATCCATGGCTCGGGTGTCTGTCTTGACCAGTTTCCATCAAGAGTGAAATCCATAGCCCTTTTATCCATACAGACCAAATTCCAGTTTGGATCCATGGCTCTGATGTCCATCCAGACCAGAATCCATCCAAGGTGGGATCCATGGCTGTGCTGTCCATCCAGACCAGTGTCCAGTTGGGATCCATGCCTCTGATGTCCATCCAGACTAGTGTCCCACCACAGCAGATCTATGACTCTGGTGTCTATCCAGACCAGTGTCCAAACACAGTGGGATACATTGCTGTGGTGTCCATCCTGACCAGTGTCGAGCTAAAATCCATGGCACTAGTGTCCCTCTAGGTTAGTGTCCATTTGTACAGGATCCATGGTTTTGTGACTATCCAGACAAGTGTCCATCCACAGTGGGATCCATGGCTGTGCTGTCCATCCAGACCAGTGTCCAGTTGGGATCCACACCTCTGGAGTCAATCTGGACAAGTGTCCATCTGGATATGCGGCTGTGCTGTCCATTCAAATCAGCCTCCATCCACAGAGGGATGCATGCCTCTTGTGTCCATCAAGAGTAGTGTGCATCCAGAGTGGCATCCATAGCGCTGGTGTCTATCCAGACCAGTGTCAAGCTGGGATCCACAGCCCTTTATCTATTCAGGCAACCATCCATCCAGAGCAGAATCCAGGGCTCTTATGTCCATCCAAACCAGTGTCCATCCACAGTGGGATCCATGGCTCTGGTGTCCATCCAGACCATTATCCATCTGGACCAGTGTCCACTTTGCATCCATGGCCATGGTGTCCATCTGTACCAGCGTCCATCCACAGTCGGATCTATGGCTCTGGTGCCCATGCAGACCCGTGTCCATCTACTATGGGATCCAAGGCTCTGGTGTCTATTCACAGCAGTGCCTTTCCAGACTGGGATCCGTGGCTCTTAGTCCATCCAGACCAGTGTCCATTCACAGTGGGATCCATGGCTCTGGTGTCCATCCAGACCAGAGTCCAGTTGGGTTCCACAGCTCTGGGGTCCATCTGGAAAAGTGTCCATCTGGATGCATGGCTGTGCTGTCCATTCAAACCAGGCTCCATCCACAGAGGGATGCATGCCTCTTGTGTCCATCAAGAGTAGTGTGAATCCAGAGTGGGATCCATGGCGCTGGTGTCTATCCAGACCAGTGTCAAGCTGGGATCCATTGCCCTTTATCTATTCAGGCAAGCGTCCATCCAGAGTGGACACCATTGCTCTGGTGTGCACCTGTACCTGTGTCCATCCACACTGGGATCCATGGCTCTGGTGTCTATTCAGAGCAGTGTCCATCCAGAGTGGGATCCGCGGCTCTGTCGTCCATCCACACCATTATCCATCTCTACCAGTGTCCAGTTTGCATCCACGGCCATGGTTTCAATCGGGACCAGTGTATATCCACAGTTGGATCCATGGCTCTGCTGTCCAGCCAGACCACTGTCTAGCCACAGTTATATGAAAGATTCAGGTGTCCATCCAAACCAGTGTCCACCCACAGTGGGATCCATGGCTCTGGGGTCCATCCAGACCATTATCCACCTGGACCAGTGTCCACTTTGCATGCATGGCCATGGTGTCCATCTCTACCTGTGCTCATCCACAGTGGGATCTATGGCGCTGGTGTCTATCCAGACCAGTGTCAAGCTGGGATCCATCGCCCTTTATCTATCCAGGAAAGCCTCCATCCAGAGGGGAATCCAGGGCTCTGGTAGTTAGCGTGACCAGTGTCCATCCACAGTGGGATCCATGGCTCTGCTGTGCATCTGTACCTGTGTCCATCCACAGTGGCATCCATTACTCTGGTGTCCATCCAGACCGCTGTCCATCTACAGTGGTATCCATGGCGCTGGGGCACAGCCAGACAACTATCCCTCCAGAGTGGGATCCATGGCTCGGTGTCTGGCCAGACCACTGTCAATACAAGGTGGGAGGCATGGCTCTGCTGTCCACCGGAACCAGTGTCTATCTGGACTAAATCCATGCGCAGGCGGATCCATGGCTCGGGTGTCTATCTTGACTAGTTTCCATCAAGAGTGCAATCCATAGCCCTTTTATCCATACAGACCAAATTCCAGTTTGGATCCATGGCTCTGATGTCCATCCAGACTAGAATCCATCCAAGGTGGGGTCCATGGCTGCGCTCTCCATCCTGACCAGTCTCCAGCTGGGATCCATGGCTCTGATGTCTATCCAGACTAGTGTCCCTCCACAGCAGATCTATGACTCTGGTGTCTATCCATACCACTTTCCAGTTTGGATCCACAGCCCTGGTGTCCATCTGGACAAGTGTCCATCTTGATACGTGGCTGTGCTGTCCATTCAAAACAGGCTCCATCAGCAGAGGGATGCTTGGCTCTTGTGTCCATCAAGACTAGTGTGCATCCAGAGTGGGATTTACGGCTCTGGCAGCCATCCACACCATTATCCATCTCTACCAGTGTCCAGTTTGCATCCATGGCCATGGTGTCAATCTGGACCAGTGTGTATCCACAGTTGGATCCATGGCTCTGGTGTTCATCCAGACCACTGTACAGCCACCGTTGTGTCAAAGATTTTGGCGTCCATCCAGACCAGTGTCCAATTTGGATCCATGGCCATGGTGTCTATCCAGACCAGTGGCCATCCACATTAGCATCCATGGATCTGCTGTCCATCCAGACCAGTGTCCAGTTGGGATCCACGCCTCTGGAGTCCATCTGGACAAGTGTCCATTTGGATGTGTGGCTGTGCTGTCCATTCAAACCAGACTCCATCCACAGAGGGATGCATGCCTCTTGTGTCCATCAAGAGTAGTGTGCATCCAGAGTGGGATGCATGGCGCTTGTGTCCATCCAGAGAAGTGTCAAGCTGGGATCCATAGACCTTTATCAATCCAGGCAAGCGTCCATCCAGGGCGGTATCCAGGCCTCTTATGTCCATCCAAACCAGTGTCCATCCACAGTGGGATCCATGGCTCTGGTGTCCACCCAGACCATTATCCATCTGGACCAGTGTCCAGTTTGCATCCATGGCCATGGTGTCAATCTGTACCTGTGTCCATCCACAGTGGGATCTATGGTTCTGGTGCCCATCCAGACCAGTGTCCAGTTGGGATCTACAGCTCTGGGGTCCATCTGGACAAGTGTCCATTTGGATATGCGTCTGTGCTGTCCATTCAAACCAGGCTCCATCCACAGATGGATGCATGACTTGTGACCATCAGGAGTAGTGTGCATTCAGAGAGGGATCCACGGCGCTGGTGTCCATGCAGACCAGTGTCAAGCTGGGATCCATAGACCTTTACCTATCCAGGCAAACGTCCATCCAGAGTGGAATCCAGGGCTCTGGTGTCTATCCAGACCAGTGTTCATACAGAGTGGACACCATTGCACTGGTGTGCATCTGTACCTGTGTCCGTCCACAGTGGTATCCACTACTCTGGTGTCCATCCAGACCACTGTCGTCCATCTACAGTGGGATCCATTGCGCTGGTGCACAGCCAGACCACTATCCCTCCAGAGTGGGATCCATGGCTCGGTGTCTGGCCAGACCACTGTCAATACAAGGTGGGAGACTTGGCTCTGCTGTCCACCGGAACCAGTGTCTATCTGGACTAGAATCCATGCGCAGGCGGATCCATGGCTCGGGTGTCTGTCTTGACCAGTTTCCATCAAGAGTGAAATCCATAGCCCTTTTATCCATACAGACCAAATTCCAGTTTGGATCCATGGCTCTGATGTCCATCCAGACCAGAATCCATCCAAGGTGGGATCCATGGCTGTGCTGTCCATCCAGACCAGTGTCCAGTTGGGATCCATGTCTCTGATGTCCATCCAGACTAGTGTCCCACCACAGCAGATCTATGACTCTGGCGTCTATCCAGACCAGTGTCCAAACACAGTGGGATACATTGCTGTGGTGTCCATCCTGACCAGTGTCGAGCTAAAATCCATGGCACTAGTGTCCCTCTAGGTTAGTGTCCATTTGTACAGGATCCATGGTTTTGTGACTATCCAGACAAGTGTCCATCCACAGTGGGATCCATGGCTGTGCTGCCCATCCAGACCAGTGTCCAGTTGGGATCCACACCTCTGGAGTCAATCTGGACAAGTGTCCATCTGGATATGCGGCTGTGCTGTCCATTCAAATCAGCCTCTATCCACAGAGGGATGCATGCCTCTTGTGTCCATCAAGAGTAGTGTGCATCCAGAGTGGCATCCATAGCGCTGGTGTCTATCCAGACCAGTGTCAAGCTGGGATCCACAGCCCTTTATCTATTCAGGCAAGCGTCCATCCAGAGCAGAATCCAGGGCTCTTATGTCCATCCAAACCAGTGTCCATCCACAGTGGGATCCATGGCTCTGGTGTCCATCCAGACCATTCTCCATCTGGACCAGTGTCCACTTTGCATCCATGGCCATGGTGTCCATCTGTACCAGCGTCCATCCACAGTCGGATCTATGGCTCTGGTGCCCATGCAGACCCGTGTCCATCTACTATGGGAGCCAAGGCTCTGGTGTCTATTCACAGCAGTGCCTTTCCAGACTGGGATCCGTGGCTCTTAGTCCATCCAGACCAGTGTCCATTCACAGTGGGATCCATGGCTCTGGTGTCCATCCAGACCAGAGTCCAGTTGGGTTCCACAGCTCTGGGGTCCATCTGGAAAAGTGTCCATCTGGATGCATGGCTGTGCTGTCCATTCAAACCAGGCTCCATCCACAGAGGGACGCATGGCTCTTGTGTCCATCAAGAGTAGTGTGAATCCAGAGTGGGATCCATGGCGCTGGTGTCTATCCAGACCAGTGTCAAGCTGGGATCCATAGCCCTTTATCTATTCAGGCAAGCGTCCATCCAGAGTGGACACCATTGCTCTGGTGTGCACCTGTACCTGTGTCCATCCACACTGGGATCCATGGCTCTGGTGTCTATTCAGAGCAGTGTCCATCCAGAGTGGGATCCGTGGCTCTGTCGTCCATCCACACCATTATCCATCTCTACCAGTGTCCAGTTTGCATCCACGGCCATGGTTTCAATCGGGACCAGTGTATATCCACAGTTGGATCCATGGCTCTGCTGTCCAGCCAGACCACTGTCTAGCCACAGTTATATGAAAGATTCAGGTGTCCATCCAAACCAGTGTCCACCCACAGTGGGATCCATGGCTCTGGGGTCCATCCAGACCATTATCCACCTGGACCAGTGTCCACTTTGCATGCATGGCCATGGTGTCTATCTCTACCTGTGCTCATCCACAGTGGGATCTATGGCGCTGGTGTCTATCCAGACCAGTGTCAAGCTGGGATCCATCGCCCTTTATCTATCCAGGAAAGCCTCCATCCAGAGGGGAATCCAGGGCTCTGGTAGTTAGCGTGACCAGTGTCCATCCACAGTGGGATCCATGGCTCTGCTGTGCATCTGTACCTGTGTCCATCCACAGTGGCATCCATTACTCTGGTGTCCATCCAGACCACTGTCCATCTACAGTGGGATCCATGGCGCTGGGGCACAGCCAGACCACTATCCCTCCAGAGTGGGATCCATGGCTCGGTGTCTGGCCAGACCACTGTCAATACAAGGTGGGAGGCATGGCTCTGCTGTCCACCGGAACCAGTGTCTATCTGGACTAAATCCATGCGCAGGCAGATCCATGGCTCGGGTGTCTATCTTGACTAGTTTCCATCAAGAGTGCAATCCATAGCCCTTTTATCCATACAGACCAAATTCCAGTTTGGATCCATGGCTCTGATGTCCATCCAGACTAGAATCCATCCAAGGTGGAGTCCATGGCTGCGCTCTCCATCCTGACCAGTCTCCAGCTGGGATCCATGGCTCTGATGTCTATCCAGACTAGTGTCCCTCCACAGCAGATCTATGACTCTGGTGTCTATCCATACCACTTTCCAGTTTGGATCCACAGCTCTGGTGTCCATCTGGACAAGTGTCCATCTTGATACGTGGCTGTGCTGTCCATTCAAAACAGGCTCCATCAGCAGAGGGATGCTTGGCTCTTGTGTCCATCAAGACTAGTGTGCATCCAGAGTGGGATTTACGGCTCTGGCAGCCATCCACACCATTATCCATCTCTACCAATGTCCAGTTTGCATCCATGGCCATGGTGTCAATCTGGACCAGTGTGTATCCACAGTTGGATCCATGGCTCTGGTGTCCATCCAGACCACTGTACAGCCACCGTTGTGTCAAAGATTCTGGCGTCCATCCAGACCAGTGTCCAATTTGGATCCATGGCCATGGTGTCTATCCAGACCAGTGGCCATCCACATTAGCATCCATGGATCTGCTGTCCATCCAGACCAGTGTCCAGTTGGGATCCACGCCTCTGGAGTCCATCTGGACAAGTGTCCATTTGGATGTGTGGCTGTGCTGTCCATTCAAACCAGACTCCATCCACAGAGGGATGCATGCCTCTTGTGTCCATCAAGAGTAGTGTGCATCCAGAGTGGGATGCATGGCGCTTGTGTCCATCCAGAGAAGTGTCAAGCTGGGATCCATAGACCTTTATCAATCCAGGCAAGCGTCCATCCAGGGCGGTATCCAGGCCTCTTATGTCCATCCAAACCAGTGTCCATCCACAGTGGGATCCATGGCTCTGCTGTGCATCTGTACCTGTGTCCATCCACAGTGGCATCCATTACTCTGGTGTCCATCCAGACCACTGTCCATCTACAGTGGTATCCATGGCGCTGGGGCACAGCCAGACCACTATCCCTCCAGAGTGGGATCCATGGCTCGGTGTCTGGCCAGACCACTGTCAATACAAGGTGGGAGGCATGGCTCTGCTGTCCACCTGAACCAGTGTCTATCTGGACTAAATCCATGCGCAGGCGGATCCATGGCTCGGGTGTCTATCTTGACTAGTTTCCATCAAGAGTGCAATCCATAGCCCTTTTATCCATACAGACCAAATTCCAGTTTGGATCCATGGCTCTGATGTCCATCCAGACTAGAATCCATCCAAGGTGGGGTCCATGGCTGCGCTCTCCATCCTGACCAGTCTCCACAGCAGATCTATGACTCTGGTGTCTATCCATACCACTTTCCAGTTTGGATCCACAGCTCTGGTGTCCATCTGGACAAGTGTCCATCTTCATACGTGGCTGTGCTGTCCATTCAAAACAGGCTCCATCAGCAGAGGGATGCTTGGCTCTTGTGTCCATCAAGACTAGTGTGCATCCAGAGTGGGATTTACGGCTCTGGCAGCCATCCACACCATTATCCATCTCTACCAGTGTCCAGTTTGCATCCATGGCCATGGTGTCAATCTGGACCAGTGTGTATCCACAGTTGGATCCATGGCTCTGGTGTCCATCCAGACCACTGTACAGCCACCGTTGTGTCAAAGATTCTGGCGTCCATCCAGACCAGTGTCCAATTTGGATCCATGGCCATGGTGTCTTTCCAGACCAGTGGCCATCCACATTAGCATCCATGGATCTGCTGTCCATCCAGACCAGTGTCCAGTTGGGATCCACGCCTCTGGAGTCCATCTGGACAAGTGTCCATTTGGATGTGTGGCTGTGCTGTCCATTCAAACCAGACTCCATCCACAGAGGGATGCATGCCTCTTGTGTCCATCAAGAGTAGTGTGCATCCAGAGTGGGATGCATGGCGCTTCTGTCCATCCAGAGAAGTGTCAAGCTGGGATCCATAGACCTTTATCAATCCAGGCAAGCGTCCATCCAGGGCGGTATCCAGGCCTCTTATGTCCATCCAAACCAGTGTCCATCCACAGTGGGATCCATGGCTCTGGTGTCCACCCAGACCATTATCCATCTGGACCAGTGTCCAGTTTGCATCCATGGCCATGGTGTCAATCTGTACCTGTGTCCATCCACAGTGGGATCTATGGTTCTGGTGCCCATCCAGACCAGTGTCCAGTTGGGATCTACAGCTCTGGGGTCCATCTGGACAAGTGTCCATTTGGATATGCGTCTGTGCTGTCCATTCAAACCAGGCTCCATCCACAGATGGATGCATGACTTTTGACCATCAGGAGTAGTGTGCATTCAGAGAGGGATCCACGGCGTTGGTGTCCATGCAGACCAGTGTCAAGCTGGGATCCATAGACCTTTACCTATCCAGGCAAACGTCCATCCAGAGTGGAATCCAGGGCTCTGGTGTCTATCCAGACCAGTGTTCATACAGAGTGGACACCATTGCACTGGTGTGCATCTGTACCTGTGTCCGTCCACAGTGGTATCCACTACTCTGGTGTCCATCCAGACCACTGTCGTCCATCTACAGTGGGATCCATTGCGCTGGTGCACAGCCAGACAACTACCCCTCCAGAGTGGGATCCATGGCTCGGTGTCTGGCCAGACCACTGTCAATACAAGGTGGGAGGCTTGGCTCTGCTGTCCACCGGAACCAGTGTCTATCTGGACTAGAATCCATGCGCAGGCGGATCCATGGCTCGGGTGTCTGTCTTGACCAGTTTCCATCAAGAGTGAAATCCATAGCCCTTTTATCCATACAGACCAAATTCCAGTTTGGATCCATGGCTCTGATGTCCATCCAGCCCAGAATCCATCCAAGGTGGGATCCATGGCTGTGCTGTCCATCCAGACCAGTGTCCAGTTGGGATCCATGCCTCTGATGTCCATCCAGACTAGTGTCCCTCCACAGAAGATCTATGACTCTGGTGTCTATCCAGACCAGTGTCCAAACACAGTGGGATACATTGCTGTGGTGTCCATCCTGACCAGTGTCGAGCTAAAATCCATGGCACTAGTGTCCCTCTAGGTTAGTGTCCATTTGTACAGGATCCATGGTTTTGTGACTATCCAGACAAGTGTCCATCCACAGTGGGATCCATGGCTCTGGTGTCCATCCAGACCAGTGTCCAGTTGGGATCCACACCTCTGGAGTCCATCTGGACAAGTGTCCATCTGGATATGCGGCTGTGCTGTCCATTCAAATCAGCCTCCATCCACAGAGGGATGCATGCCTCTTGTGTCCATCAAGAGTAGTGTGCATCCAGAGTGGCATCCATAGCGCTGGTGTCTATCCAGACCAGTGTCAAGCTGGGATCCACAGCCCTTTATCTATTCAGGCAACCGTCCATCCAGAGCAGAATCCAGGGCTCTTATGTCCATCCAAACCAGTGTCCATCCACAGTGGGATCCATGGCTGTGCTGTCCATCCAGACCATTATCCATCTGGACCAGTGTCATCTTTGCATCCATGGCCATGGTGTCCATCTGTACCAGCGTCCATCCACAGTCGGATCTATGGCTCTGGTGCCCATGCAGACCCGTGTCCATCTACTATGGGATCCATGGCTCTGGTGTCTATTCACAGCAGTGCCTTTCCAGACTGGGATCCGTGGCTCTTAGTCCATCCAGACCAGTGTCCATTCACAGTGGGATCCATGGCTCTGGTGTCCATCCAGACCAGAGTCCAGTTGGGTTCCACAGCTCTGGGGTCCATCTGGAAAAGTGTCCATCTGGATGCATGGCTGTGCTGTCCATTCAAACCAGGCTCCATCCACAGAGGGACGCATGGCTCTTGTGTCCATCAAGAGTAGTGTGAATCCAGAGTGGGATCCATGGCGCTGGTGTCTATCCAGACCAGTGTCAAGCTGGGATCCACAGCCCTTTATCTATTCAGGCAAGCGTCCATCCAGAGTGGACACCATTGCTCTGGTGTGCACCTGTACCTGTGTCCATCCACACTGGAATCCATGGCTCTGGTGTCTATTCAGAGCAGTGTCCATCCAGAGTGGGATCCGTGGCTCTGTCGTCCATCCACACCATTATCCATCTCTACCAGTGTCCAGTTTGCATCCACGGCCATGGTTTCAATCGGGACCAGTGTATATCCACAGTTGGATCCATGGCTCTGCTGTCCAGCCAGACCACTGTCTAGCCACAGTTATATGAAAGATTCAGGTGTCCATCCAAACCAGTGTCCACCCACAGTGGGATCCATGGCTCTGGGGTCCATCCAGACCATTATCCACCTGGACCAGTGTCCACTTTGCATCCATGGCCATGGTGTCAATCTCTACCTGTGCTCATCCACAGTGGGATCTATGGCGCTGGTGTCTATCCAGACCAGTGTCAAGCTGGGATCCATCGCCCTTTATCTATCCAGGAAAGCATCCATCCAGAGGGGAATCCAGGACTCCGGTAGTTAGCGTGACCAGTGTCCATCCACAGTGGGATCCATTGCTCTGGTGTGCATCTGTACCTGTGTCTATCCACAGTGGGATCAATTACTTTGGTGTCCATCCAGACCACTGTCCATCTACAGTGGGATCCATGGCGCTGGGGCACAGCCAGACCACTATCCCTCCAGAGTGGGATCCATGGCTCGGTGTCTGGCCAGACCACTGTCAATACAAGGTGGGAGGCATGGCTCTGCTGTCCACCGGAACCAGTGTCTATCAGGACTAAATCCATGCGCAGGCGGATCCATGGCTCGGGTGTCTATCTTGACCCGTTTCCATCAAGAGTGCAATCCATAACCCTTTTATCCATACAGACCAAATTCCAGTTTGGATCCATGGCTCTGATGTCCATCCAGACCAGAATCCATCCAAGGTGGGGTCCATGGCTGCGCTCTCCATCCTGACCAGTCTCCAGCTGGGATCCATGGCTCTGATGTCTATCCAGACTAGTGTCCCTCCACAGCAGATCTATGACTTTGGTGTCTATCCAGACCTGTGTCCAATCACAGTGGCATCCATTGCTGTGGTGTCCATTCAGACAAGTGGCGAGCAAATAGTCCATGGCACTAGTGTCCCTCTAGGTTAGTGGCCATTTGTACAGGATCCATGGTTTTCTGACTATCCAGACCACTGTCCATCCAGAGTGGGATCCATGGCACTGGTGTCCCTCCAGAACAGTGTCCAGCTGGGATCCCAGGCCCTGACATCTATCCAAAATGATATTCACCCACAGTGGGATCCATGGCTCTGGTGTCTATCCATACCACTTTCCAGTTTGGATCCACAGCTCTGGTGTCCATCTGGACAAGTGTTCATCTTGATACGTGGCTGTGCTGTTCATTCAAAACAGGCTCCATCAGCAGAGGGATGCTTGGCTCTTGTGTCCATCAAGACTAGTGTGCATCCAGAGTGGGATTTACGGCTCTGGCAGCCATCCACACCATTATCCATCTCTACCAGTGTCCAGTTTGCATCCATGGCCATGGTGTCAATCTGGACCAGTGTGTATCCACAGTTGGATCCATGGCTCTGGTGTCCATCCAGACCACTGTACAACCACCGTTGTGTCAAAGATTCTGGCGTCCATCCAGACCAGTGTCCAATTTGGATCCATGGCCATGGTGTCTATCCAGACCAGTGGCCCTCCTCATTAGCATCCATGGATCTGCTGTCCATCCAGACCAGTGTCCAGTTGGGATCCACGCCTCTGGAGTCCATCTGGACAAGTGTCCATTTGGATGTGTGGCTGTGCTGTCCATTCAAACCAGACTCCATCCACAGAGGGATGCATGCCTCTTGTGTCCATAAGAGTAGTGTGCATCCAGAGTGGGATCCACAGCGCTGGTGTCTATCCAGACGAGTGTCAAGCTGGGATCCACAGCCCTTTATCTATTCAGGCAAGCGTCCATCCAGAGCAGAATCCAGGGCTCTTATGTCCATCCAAACCAGTGTCCATCCACAGTGGGATCCATGGCCGAGCTGTCCATCCAGACCATTATCCATCTGGACCAGTGTCCACTTTGCATCCATGGCCATGGTGTCCATCTGTACCAGCGTCCATCCACAGTGGGATCTGTGGCTCTGGTGCCCATTCAGACCCGTGTCCATCTACTATGGAAGCCAAGACTCTGGTGTCTATTCACAGCAGCGCCTATCCAGACTGGGATCTGTGGCTCTTAGTCCATCCAGACCAGTGTCCATTCACAGTGGGATCCATGGCTCTGGTGTCCATCCAGACCAGAGTCCAGTTGGGTTCCACAGCTATGGGGTCCATCTGAAAAAGTGTCCATCTGGATGCATGGCTGTGCTGTCCATTCAAACCAGGTTCGATCCACAGAGGGATGCATGGGTCTTGTGTCCATGAAGAGTAGTGTGAATCCAGAGTGGGATCCATGGCGCTGGTGTCTATCCAGACCAGTGTCAAGCTGGGATCCATAGCCCTTTATCTATTCAGGCAAGCGTCCATCCAGAGTGGACACCATTGCTCTGGTGTGCACCTGTACCTGTGTCCATCCACTCTGGGATCCATGGCTCTGGTGTCTATTCACAGCAGTGTCCATCCAGAGTGGGATCCGTGGCTCTGTCGTCCATCCACACCATTATCCACCTCTACCAGTGTCCAGTTTGCATCCACGGCCATGGTGTCAATCCGGACCAGTGTATATCCACAGTTGCATCCATGGCTCTGCTGTACATCCAGACCACTGTCTAGCCACAGTTGTATGAAAGATTCAGGTGTCCATCCAAACCAGTGTCCACCCAGAGTGGGATTCATGGCTCTGGGGTCCATCCAGACCATTATCCATCTAGACCGGTGTCAACTTTGCATCCATGGCCATGGTGTCCATCTGTACCTGTGTCCATCCACAGTGGGATCTATGGCGCTGGTGTCTATCCAGACCAGTGTCAAGCTGGGATCCATAGCCCTTTATCTATCCAGGAAAGCCTCCACTCAGAGGGGAATCCAGGGCTTTGGTGTCTATCCAGACCAATGTCCATCCAGAGTGGACACCATTGCTCTGGTGTGCACCTGTACCTGTGTCCATCCAGAGTGGGATCCGTGGCTCTGTCGTACATCTACACCATTATCCATGTCTACCAGTGTCCAGTTTGCATCCACGGCCATGGTGTCAATCGGGACCAGTGTATATCCACAGTTGGATCCATGGCTCTGGTGTCCATCCAGACCACTGTACAGCCACCGTTGTGTCAAAGATTCTGGCGTCCATCCAGACCAGTGTCCAATTTGGATCCATGGCCGTGGTGTCTCTCCAAACTGATGTCCGTCCACAGTGGGATCCATGGATCTGCTGTCCATCCAGACCAGTGTCCAGTTGGGATCCACGCCTCTGGAATCCATCTGGACAAGTGTCCATTTGGATGTGTGGCTGTGCTGTCCATTCAAACCAGACTCCATCCACAGAGGGATGCATGCCTCTTGTGTCCATCAAGAGTAGTGTGCATCCAGAGTGGGATGCATGGCGCTTCTGTCCATCCAGAGAAGTGTCAAGCTGGGATCCATAGACCTTTATCAATCCAGGCAAGCGTCCATCCAGGGCGGTATCCAGGCCTCTTATGTCCATCCAAACCAGTGTCCATCCACAGTGGGATCCATGGCTCTGGTGTCCACCCAGACCATTATCCATCTGGACCAGTGTCCAGTTTGCATCCATGGCCATGGTGTCAATCTGTACCTGTGTCCATCCACAGTGGGATCTATGGTTCTGGTGCCCATCCAGACCAGTGTCCAGTTGGGATCTACAGCTCTGGGGTCCATCTGGACAAGTGTCCATCTGGATATGCGTCTGTGCTGTCCATTCAAACCAGGCTCCATCCACAGATGGATGCATGACTTGTGACCATCAGGAGTAGTGTGCATTCAGAGAGGGATCCACGGCGCTGGTGTCCATGCAGACCAGTGTCAAGCTGGGATCCATAGACCTTTACCTATCCAGGCAAACGTCCATCCAGAGTGGAATCCAGGGCTCTGGTGTCTATCCAGACCAGTGTTCATACAGAGTGGACACCATTGCACTGGTGTGCATCTGTACCTGTGTCCGTCCACAGTGGTATCCACTACTCTGGTGTCCATCCAGACCACTGTCGTCCATCTACAGTGGGATCCATTGCGCTGGTGCACAGCCAGACAACTACCCCTCCAGAGTGGGATCCATGGCTCGGTGTCTGGCCAGACCACTGTCAATACAAGGTGGGAGGCTTGGCTCTGCTGTCCACCGGAACCAGTGTCTATCTGGACTAGAATCCATGCGCAGGCGGATCCATGGCTCGGGTGTCTGTCTTGACCAGTTTCCATCAAGAGTGAAATCCATAGCCCTTTTATCCAAACAGACCAAATTCCAGTTTGGATCCATGGCTCTGATGTCCATCCACACCAGAATCCATCCAAGGTGGGATCCATGGCTGTGCTGTCCATCCAGACTAGTGTCCCTCCACAGAAGATCTATGACTCTGGTGTCTATCCAGACCAGTGTCCAACCACAGTGGGATACATTGCTGTGGTGTCCATCCTGATCAGTGTCGAGCTAAAATCCATGGCACAAGTGTCCCTCTAGGTTAGTGTCCATTTGTACAGGAACCATGGTTTTGTGACTATCCAGACAAGTGTCCATCCACAGTGGGATCCATGGCTGTGCTGTCCATCCAGACCAGTGTCAAGCTGGGATCCATAGCCCTTTATCTATTGAGGCAAGCGTCCATCTAGAGTGGACACCATTGCTCTGGTGTGCACCTGTACCTGTGTCCATCCACACTGGGATCCATGGCTCTGGTGTCTATTCACAGCAGTGTCCATCCAGAGTGGGATCCGTGGCTCTGTCGTCCATCCACACCATTATCCATCTCTACCAGTGTCCAGTTTGCATCCACGGCCATGGTTTCAATCGGGACCAGTGTATATCCACAGTTGGATCCATGGCTCTGCTGTCCAGCCAGACCACTGTCTAGCCACAGTTGTATGAAAGATTCAGGTGTCCATCCAAACCAGTGTCCACCCACAGTGGGATCCATGGCTCTGGGGTCCATCCAGACCATTATCCACCTGGACCAGTGTCCACTTTGCATCCATGGCCATGGTGTCCGTCTCTCCCCGTGTCCATCCACAGTGGGATCTACGGCGCTGGTGTCTATCCAGACCAGTGTCAAGCTGGGATCCATCGCCCTTTTTCTATCCAGGAAAGCATCCATCCAGAGGGGAATCCAGGGCTCTGGTAGTTAGCGTGACCAGTGTCCATCCACAGTGGGATCCATGGCTCTGGTGTGCATCTGTACCTGTGTCCATCCACAGTGGCATCCATTACTCTGGTGTCCATCCAGACCACTGTCCATCTACAGTGGGATCCATTGCGCTGGGGCACAGCCAGACCACTATCCCTCCAGAGTGGGATCCATGGCTCGGCGTCTAGCCAGACCACTGTCAATACAAGGTGGGAGGCATGGCTCTGCTGTCCACCTGAACCAGTGTCTATCTGGACTAAATACATGCGCAGGCGGATCCATGGCTCGGGTGTCTATCTTGACCCGTTTCCATCAAGATTGCAATCCATAGCCCTTTTATCCATACAGACCAAATTCCAGTTTGGATCCATGGCTCTGATGTCCATCCAGACCAGAATCCATCCAAGGTGGGCTCCATGGCTGCGCTCTCCATCCTGACCAGTCTCCAGCTGGGATCCATGGCTCTGATGTCTATCCAGACTAGTGTCCCTCCACAGCAGATCTATGACTCTGGTGTCTATCCAGACCTGTGTCCAATAACAGTGGCATCCATTGCTGTGGTGTCCATTCAGACAAGTGGCGAGCAAATAGTCCATGGCACTAGTGTCTCTCTAGGTTAGTGGCCATTAGTACAGGATCCATGGTTTTGTGACTATCCAGACCACGGCCCATCCAGAGTGGGATCCATGGCACTGGTGTCCCTCCAGAACAGTGTCCAGCTGGGATCCCAGGCTCTGACATCTATCCAAAATGATGTTCACCCACAGTGGGATCCATGGCTCTGGTGTCTATCCATACCACTTTCCAGTTTGGATCCACAGCTCTGGTGTCCATCTGGACAAGTGTTCATCTTGATACGTGGCTGTGCTGTCCATTCAAAACAGGCTCCATCAGCAGAGGGATGCTTGGCTCTTGTGTCCATCAAGACTAGTGTGCATCCAGAGTGGGATTTACGGCTCTGGCAGCCATCCACACCATTATCCATCTCTACCAATGTCCAGTTTGCATCCATGGCCATGGTGTCAATCTGGACCAGTGTGTATCCACAGTTGGATCCATGGCTCTGGTGTCCATCCAGACCACTGTACAGCCACCGTTGTGTCAAAGATTCTGGCGTCCATCCAGACCAGTGTCCAATTTGGATCCATGGCCATGGTGTCTTTCCAGACCAGTGGCCATCCACATTAGCATCCATGGATCTGCTGTCCATCCAGACCAGTGTCCAGTTGGGATCCACGCCTCTGGAGTCCATCTGGACAAGTGTCCATTTGGATGTGTGGCTGTGCTGTCCATTCAAACCAGACTCCATCCACAGAGGGATGCATGCCTCTTGTGTCCATCAAGAGTAGTGTGCATCCAGAGTGGGATGCATGGCGCTTCTGTCCATCCAGAGAAGTGTCAAGCTGGGATCCATAGACCTTTATCAATCCAGGCAAGCGTCCATCCAGGGCGGTATCCAGGCCTCTTATGTCCATCCAAACCAGTGTCCATCCACAGTGGGATCCATGGCTCTGGTGTCCACCCAAACCATTATCCATCTGGACCAGTGTCCAGTTTGCATCCATGGCCATGGTGTCAATCTGTACCTGTGTCCATCCACAGTGGGATCTATGGTTTTGGTGCCCATCCAGACCAGTGTCCAGTTGGGAACTACAGCTCTGGGGTCCATCTGGACAAGTGTCCATTTGGATATGCGTCTGTGCTGTCCATTCAAACCAGGCTCCATCCACAGATGGATGCATGACTTGTGACCATCAGGAGTAGTGTGCATTCAGAGAGGGATCCACGGCGCTGGTGTCCATGCAGACCAGTGTCCAGTTGGGATCCATGCCTCTGATGTCCATCCAGACTAGTGTCCCTCCACAGAAGATCTATGACTCTGGCGTCTATCCAGACCAGTGTCCAAACACAGTGGGATACATTGCTGTGGTGTCCATCCTGACCAGTGTCCAGTTGGGATCCACACCTCTGGAGTCCATCTGGACAAGTGTCCATCTGGATATGCGGCTGTGCTGTCCATTCAAATCAGCCTCCATCCACAGAGGGATGCATGCCTCTTGTGTCCATCAAGAGTAGTGTGCATCCAGAGTGGCATCCATAGCGCTGGTGTCTATCCAGACCAGTGTCAAGCTGGGATCCACAGCCCTTTATCTATTCAGGCAACCGTCCATCCAGAGCAGAATCCAGGGCTCTTATGTCCATCCAAACCAGTGTCCATCCACAGTGGGATCCATGGCTGTGCTGTCCATCCAGACCATTATCCATCTGGACCAGTGTCATCTTTGCATCCATGGCCATGGTGTCCATCTGTACCATCGTCCATCCACAGTCGGATCTATGGCTCTGGTGCCCATGCAGACCCGTGTCCATCTACTATGGGATCCAAGGCTCTGGTGTCTATTCACAGCAGTGCCTTTCCAGACTGGGATCCGTGGCTCTTAGTCCATCCAGACCAGTGTCCATTCACAGTGGGATCCATGGCTCTGGTGTCCATCCAGACCAGAGTCCAGTTGGGTTCCACAGCTCTGGGGTCCATCTGGAAAAGTGTCCATCTGGATGCATGGCTGTGCTGTCCATTCAAACCAGGCTCCATCCACAGAGGGATGCATGGCTCTTGTGTCCATCAAGAGTAGTGTGAATCCAGAGTGGGATCCATGGCGCTGGTGTCTATCCAGACCAGTGTCAAGCTGGGATCCATAGCCCTTTATCTATTCAGGCAAGCGTCCATCCAGAGTGGACACCATTGCTCTGGTGTGCACTTGTACCTGTGTCCATCCACACTGGGATCCATGGCTCTGGTGTCTATTCACAGCAGTGTCCATCCAGAGTGGGATCCGTGGCTCTGTCGTCCATCCACACCACTATCCATCTCTACCAGTGTCCAGTTTGCATCCACGGCCATGGTTTCAATCGGGACCAGTGTATATCCACAGTTGGATCCATGGCTCTGCTGTCCAGCCAGACCACTGTCTAGCCACAGTTATATGAAAGATTCAGGTGTCCATCCAAACCAGTGTCCACTCAGAGTGGGATCCATGGCTCTGGGGTCCATCCAGACCATTATCCACCTAGACCAGTGTCCAGTTTGCATGCATGGCCATGGTGTCCATCTGTACCTGTGCTCATCCACAGTGGGATCTATGGCGCTGGTGTCTATCCAGACCAGTGTCAAGCTGGGATCCATCGCCCTTTATCTATCCAGGAAGGAATCCATCCAGAGGGGAATCCAGGACTCCAGTAGTTAGCGTGACCAGTGTCCATCCATAGTGGGATCCATGGCTCTGTTGTGCATCTGTACCTGTGTCCATCCACAGTGGGATCCTTTACTCTGGTGTCCATCCAGACCACTGTCCATCTACAGTGGGATCCATGGCGCTGGGGCACAGCCAGACCACTATCCCTCCAGAGTGGGATCCATGGCTCGGTGTCTGGCCAGACCACTGTCAATACAAGGTGGGAGGCATGGCTCTGCTGTCCACCTGAACCAGTGTCTATCTGGACTAAATCCATGCGCAGGCGGATCCATGGCTCGGGTGTCTATCTTGACCAGTTTCCATCAAGAGTGCAATCCATAGCCCTTTTATCCATACAGACCAAATTCCAGTTTGGATCCATGGCTCTGATGTCCATCCAGACCAGAATCCATCCAAGGTGGGCTCCATGGCTGCGCTCTCCATCCTGACCAGTCTCCAGCTGGGATCCATGGCTCTGATGTCTATCCAGACTAGTGTCCCTCCACAGCAGATCTATGACTCTGGTGTCTATCCAGACCAGTGTCCAATCACAGTGGCATCCATTGCTGTGGTCTCCATTCAGACAAGTGGCGAGCAAATAGTCCATGGCACTAGTGTCCCTCTAGGTTAGTGGCCATTTGTACAGGATCCATGGTTTTGTGACTATCCAGACCACTGTCCATCCAGAGTGGGATCCATGGCACTGGTGTCCCTCCAGAACAGAGTCCAGCTGGGATCCCAGGCTCTGACGTCTATCCAAACTGGTGTCCATCCACAGTGGGATCCATGGCTCTGGTGTCTATCCATACCACTTTCCAGTTTGGATCCACAGCTCTGGTGTCCATCTGGACAAGTGTCCATCTTGATACGTGGCTGTGCTGTCCATTTAAAACAGGCTCCATCAGCAGAGGGATGCTTGGCTCTTGTGTCCATCAAGACTAGTGTGCATCCAGAGTGGGATTTACGGCTCTGGCAGCCATCCACACCATTATCCATCTCTGCCAGTGTCCAGTTTGCATCCATGGCCATGGTGTCAATCTGGACCAGTGTGTATCCACAGTTGGATCCATGGCTCTGGTGTCCATCCAGACCACTGTACAGCCACCGTTGTGTCAAAGATTCTGGCGTCCATCCAGACCAGTGTCCAATTTGGATCCATGGCCATGGTGTCTATCCAGACCAGTGGCCATCCACATTAGCATCCATGGATCTGCTGTCCATCCAGACCAGTGTCCAGTTGGGATCCACGCCTCTGGAGTCCATCTGGACAAGTGTCCATTTGGATGTGTGGCTGTGCTGTCCATTCAAACCAGACTCCATCCACAGAGGGATGCATGCCTCTTGTGTCCATCAAGAGTAGTGTGCATCCAGAGTGGGATGCATGGCGCTTCTGTCCATCCAGAGAAGTGTCAAGCTGGGATCCATAGACCTTTATCAATCCAGGCAAGCGTCCATCCAGGGCGGTATCCAGGCCTCTTATGTCCATCCAAACCAGTGTCCATCCACAGTGGGATCCATGGCTCTTGTGTCCACCCAGACCATTATCCATCTGGACCAGTGTCCAGTTTGCATCCATGGCCATGGTGTCAATCTGTACCTGTGTCCATCCACAGTGGGATCTATGGTTCTGGTGCCCATCCAGACCAGTGTCCAGTTGGGATCTACAGCTCTGGGGTCCATCTGGACAAGTGTCCATTTGGATATGCGTCTGTGCTGTCCATTCAAACCAGGCTCCATCCACAGATGGATGCATGACTTGTGACCATCAGGAGTAGTGTGCATTCAGAGAGGGATCCACGGCGCTGGTGTCCATGCAGACCAGTGTCAAGCTGGGATCCATAGACCTTTACCTATCCAGGCAAACGTCCATCCAGAGTGGAATCCAGGGCTCTGGTGTCTATCCAGACCAGTGTTCATACAGAGTGGACACCATTGCACTGGTGTGCATCTGTACCTGTGTCCGTCCACAGTGGTATCCACTACTCTGGTGTCCATCCAGACCACTGTCGTCCATCTACAGTGGGATCCATTGCGCTGGTGCACAGCCAGACAACTATCCCTCCAGAGTGGGATCCATGGCTCGGTGTCTGGCCAGACCACTGTCAATACAAGGTGGGAGGCATGGCTCTGCTGTCCACCTGAACCAGTGTCTATCTGGACTAAATCCATGCGCAGGCGGATCCATGGCTCGGGTGTCTGTCTTGACCAGTTTCCATCAAGAGTGAAATCCATAGCCCTTTTATCCAAACAGACCAAATTCCAGTTTGGATCCATGGCTCTGATGTCCATCCAGACCAGAATCCATCCAAGGTGGGATCCATGGCTGTGCTGTCTATCCAGACCAGTGTCCAGTTGGGATCCATGCCTCTGATGTCCATCCAGACTAGTGTCCCTCCACAGAAGATCTATGACTCTGGTGTCCATCCAGACCAGTGTCCAGTTGGGATCCACACCTCTGGAGTCCATCTGGACAAGTGTCCATCTGGATATGCGGCTGTGCTGTCCATTCAAATCAGCCTCCATCCACAGAGGGATGCATGCCTCTTGTGTCCATCAAGAGTAGTGTGCATCCAGAGTGGCATCCATAGCGCTGGTGTCTATCCAGACCAGTGTCAAGCTGGGATCCACAGCCCTTTATCTATTCAGGCAACCGTCCATCCAGAGCAGAATCCAGGGCTCTTATGTCCATCCAAACCAGTGTCCATCCACAGTGGGATCCATGGCTGTGCTGTCCATCCAGACCATTATCCATCTGGACCAGTGTCATCTTTGCATCCATGGCCATGGTGTCCATCTGTACCATCGTCCATCCACAGTCGGATCTATGGCTCTGGTGCCCATGCAGACCCGTGTCCATCTACTATGGGATCCAAGGCTCTGGTGTCTATTCACAGCAGTGCCTTTCCAGACTGGGATCCGTGGCTCTTAGTCCATCCAGACCAGTGTCCATCCACAGTGGGATCCATGGCTCTGGTGTCCATCCAGACCAGAGTCCAGTTGGGTTCCACAGCTCTGGGGTCCATCTGGAAAAGTGTCCATCTGGATGCATGGCTGTGCTGTCCATTCAAACCAGGCTACATCCACAGAGGGACGCATGGCTCTTGTGTCCATCAAGAGTAGTGTGAATCCAGAGTGGGATCCATGGCGCTGGTGTCTATCCAGACCAGTGTCAAGCTGGGATCCACAGCCCTTTATCTATTCAGGCAAGCGTCCATCCAGAGTGGACACCATTGCTCTGGTGTGCACCTGTACCTGTGTCCATCCACACTGGGATCCATGGCTCTGGTGTCTATTCACAGCAGTGTCCATCCACAGTGGGATCCGTGGCTCTGTCGTCCATCCACACCATTATCCATCTCTACCAGTGTCCAGTTTGCATCCACGGCCATGGTTTCAATCGGGACCAGTGTATATCCACAGTTGGATCCATGGCTCTGCTGTCCAGCCAGACCACTGTCTAGCCACAGTTATATGAAAGATTCAGGTGTCCATCCAAACCAGTGTCCACCCACAGTGGGATCCATGGCTCTGGGGTCCATCCAGACCATTATCCACCTGGACCAGTGTCCACTTTGCATCCATGGCCATGGTGTCAATCTCTACCTGTGCTCATCCACAGTGGGATCTATGGCGCAGGTGTCTATCCAGACCAGTGTCAAGCTGGGATCCATCGCCCTTTATCTATCCAGGAAAGCATCCATCCAGAGGGGAATCCAGGACTCCGGTAGTTAGCGTGACCAGTGTCCATCCACAGTGGGATCCATGGCTCTGGTGTGCATCTGTACCTGTGTCCATCCACAGTGGGATCCATTACTCTGGTGTCCATCCAGACCACTGTCCATCTACAGTGGGATCCATGGCGCTGGGGCACAGCCAGACCACTATCCATCCAGAGTGGGATCCATGGCTCGGTGTCTGGCCAGACCACTGTCAATACAAGGTGGGAGGCACGGCTCTGCTGTCCACCGGAACCAGTGTCTATCTGGACTAGAATCCATGCGCAGGCGGATCCATGGCTCGGGTGTCTATCTTGACTAGTTTCCATCAAGAGTGCAATCCATAGCCCTTTTATCCATACAGACCAAATTCCAGTTTGGATCCATGGCTCTGATGTCCATCCAGACCAGAATCCATCCAAGGTGGAGTCCATGGCTGCGCTCTCCATCCTGACCAGTCTCCAGCTGGGATCCATGGCTCTGATGTCTATCCAGACTAGTGTCCCTCCACAGCAGATCTATGACTTTGGTGTCTATCCAGACCTGTGTCCAATCACAGTGGCATCCATTGCTGTGGTGTCCATTCAGACAAGTGGCGAGCAAATAGTCCATGGCACTAGTGTCCCTCTAGGTTAGTGGCCATTTGTACAGGATCCATGGTTTTGTGACTATCCAGACCACTTTCCATCCAGAGTGGGATCCATGGCACTGGTGTCCCTCCAGAACAGTGTCCAGCTGGGATCCCAGGCTCTGACGTCTATCCAAACTGATGTCCATCCACAGTGGGATCCATGGCTCTGGTGTCTATCCATACCACTTTCCAGTTTGGATCCACAGCTCTGGTGTCCATCTGGACAAGTGTTCATCTTGTTACGTGGCTGTGCTGTCCATTCAAAACAGGCTCCATCAGCAGAGGGATGCTTGGCTCTTGTGTCCATCAAGACTAGTGTGCATCCAGAGTGGGATGCATGGCGCTTGTGTCCATCCAGAGAAGTGTCAAGCTGGGATCCATAGACCTTTATCTATCCAGGCAAGCATCCATGCAGAGCGAAATCCAGGGCTCTTATGTCCATCCAAACCAGTGTCCATCCACAGTGGGATCCATGGCTCTGGTGTCCATCCAGACCAGTGTCCAGTTGGGATCCACAGCTCTGGTGTCCATCTGGACAAGTGTCCATTTGGATATCCATTCCAACCAGGCTCCATCCACAGATGGGTGCATGACTTGTGACCATCAGGAGTAGTGTGCATCCAGAGAGGGATCCACGGCGCTGGTGTCCATCCAGACAAGTGTCAAGCTGGGATCCATAGACCTTTACCTATCCAGGTAAACATCCATCCAGAGCGGAATCCAGGGCTCTGGGGTCTATCCAGACCAGTGTTCATCCAGAGTGGACACCATTGCTCTGGTGTGCATCTGTACCTGTGTCCATCCACAGTGATATCCACTACTCTGGTGTCCATCCAGACCACTGTCCATCTACAGTGGGATCCATTGCGCTGGTGCACAGCTAAACCACTATCCATCCAGAGTGGGATCCATGGCTCGGTGTCTGGCCAGACCACTGTCAATACAAGGTGGGAGGCTTGGCTCTGCTGTCCACCTGAACCAGTGTCTATCTGGACTAGAATCCATGCGCAGGCGGATCCATGGCTCGGGTGTCTATCTTGACCCGTTTCCATCAAGAGTGAAATCCATAGCCCTTTTATCCATACAGACCAAATTCCAGTTTGGATCCATGGCTCTGATGTCCATCCAGACCAGAATCCATCCAAGGTGGGATCCAAAGCTGTGCTGTCCATCCAGACCCGTGTCCAGTTGGGATCCATGTCTCTGATGTCCATCCAGACTAGTGTCCCTCCACAGCAGATCTATGACTTTGGTGTCTATCCAGACCAGTGTCCAACCACAGTGGGATACATTGCTGTGGTGTCCATTTTGACCAGTGTCGAGCTAAAATCCATGGCACTAGTGTCCCTCTAGGTTAGTGTCCATTTGTACAGGATCCATGGTTTTGTGACTATCCAGACAAGTGTCCATCCACAGTGGGATCCATGGCTCTGGTGTCCATCCAGACCAGTGTCCAGTTGGGATCCACACCTCTGGAGTCCATCTGGACAAGTGTCCATCTGGATATGTGGTGGTGCTGTCCATTCAAATCAGCCTCCATCCACAGAGGGATGCATGCCTCTTGTGTCCGTCAAGAGTAGTGTGCATCCAAAGAGGGATCCATAGCGCTGGTGTCTATCCAGACCAGTGACAAGCTGGGATCCACAGCCCTTTCTCTCTTCAGGCAACCGTCCGTCCAGAGCAGAATCCAGGGCTCTTATGTCCATCCAAACCAGTGTCCATCCACAGTGGGATCCATGGCTGTGCTGTCTATCCAGACCATTATCCATCTGGACCAGTGTCCACTTTGCATCCACGGCCATGGTGTCCATCTGTACCAGCGTCCATCCACAGTGGGATCTATGGCTCTGGTGCCCATGCAGACCCGTGTCCATCTACTATGGGATCCAAGGCTCTGGTGTCTATTCACAGCAGTGCCTATCCAGACTGGGATCCGTGGTTCTTAGTCCATCCAGACCACTGTCCACTCACAGTAGGATGCATGACTCTGGTGTCCATCCAGACCAGAGTCCAGTTGGGTTCCACGGCTCTGGGGTCCATCTGGAAAAGTGCCCATCTGGATGCATGGCTGTGCTGTCCATTCAAACCAGGCTCCATCCACAGAGGGATGCATGGCTCTTATGTCCATCAAGAGTAGTGTGAATCCAGAGTGGGATCCATGGCGCTGGTGTCCATCCAGACAAGTGTCAAGCTGGGATCCATAGACCTTTACCTATCCAGGCAAACGTCCATCCAGAGTGGAATCCAGGGCTCTGGTGTCTATCCACACCAGTGTTCATCCAGAGTGGACACCATTGCTCTGGTGTGCATCTGTACCTGTGTCCGTCCTCACTGGTATCCGCTACTCTGGTGTCCATCCAGACCACTTTCCATCTACAGTGGGATCCATTGTGCTGGTGCACAGCCAGACCACTATCCATCCAGAGTGGGATCCATGGCTCGGTGTCTGGCCAGACCACTGTCAATACAAGGTGGGAGGCATGGCTCTGCTGTCCACCTGAACCAGTGTCTATCTGGACTAAATCCATGCACAGGCGGATCCATGGCTCGGCTGTCTATCTTGACCAGTTTCCATCAAGAGTGAAATCCATAGCCCTTTTATCCATACAGACCAAATTCCAGTTTGGATCCATGGCTCTGATGTCCATCCAGCCCAGAATCCATCCAAGGTGGGATCCATGGCTGTGCTGTCCATCCAGACCAGTCTCCAGTTGGGATCCATGTCTCTGATGTCCATCCAGACTAGTGTCCCTCCACAGCAGATCTATGACTCTGGCGTCTATCCAGACCAGTGTCCAAACACAGTGGCATCCATTGCTGTGGTCTCCATTCAGACAAGTGGCGAGCAAATATTCCATGGCACTAGTGTCCCTCTAGGTTAGTGTCCATTTGTACAGGATCCATGATTTTCTGAATATCCAGACAAGTGTCCATCCACAGTGGGATCCATGGCTCTGGTGTCCATCCAGACCAGTGTCCAGTTGGGATCCACACCTCTGGAGTCCATCTGGACAAGTGTCCATCGGGATGCAAGGCTGTACTGGCCATTCAAACCAGGCTCCATCCACAGAGGGATGCATGCCTCTTGTGTCCATCAAGAGTAGTGTGCATCCAGAGTGGCATCCATAGCGCTGGTGTCTATCCAGACCAGTGTCAAGTTGGGATCCACAGCCCTTTATCTATTCAGGCAACCGTCCATCCAGAACAGAATCCAGGGCTCTTATGTCCATCCAAACCAGTGTCCATCCACAGTGGGATCCATGGCTGTGTTGTCCATTCAGACCATTATCCATCTGGACCAGTGTCATCTTTGCATCCATGGCCATGGTGTCCATCTGTACCAGCGTCCATCCACAGTCAGATCTATGGCTCTGGTGCCCATGCAGACCAGTGTCCATCTACTATGGGATCCAAGGCTCTGGTGTCTATTCACAGCAGTGCCTATCCAGACTGGGATCCGTGGTTCTTAGTCCATCCAGACCAGTGTCCATCCACACTGGGATCAATGGCTCTGGTGTCCATCCAGACCAGAGTCCAGTTGGGTTCCACGGCTCTGGGGTCCATCTGGAAAAGTGTCCATCTGGATGCATGGCTGTGCTGTCCATTCAAACCAGGCTCCATCCACAGAGGGATGCATGCCTCTTGTGTCCATCAAGAGTAGTGTGCATCCAAAGTGGGATCCATGGTGCCGGTGTCTATCCAGATCAGTGTCAAGCTGGGATCCATAGCCCTTTATCTATTCAGGCAAGTGTCCATCCAGAGTGGACACCATTGCTCTGGTGTGCACCTGTACCTGTGTCCATCCACACTGGGATCCATGGCTCTGGTGTCTATTCACAGCAGTGTCCATCCAGAGTGGGATCCGTGGCTTTTATATCAATCCAAACCAGTGTCTATCCACAGTGGGATCCATGGCTCTGTCGTCCATCCACACCATTATCCATCTCTACCAGTGTCCAGTTTGCATCCACGGCCATGGTGTCAATCGGGACCAGTGCATATCCACAGTTGGATCCATGGCTCTGCTGTACATCCAGACCACTGTCTAGCCACAGTTATATGAAAGATTCAGGTGTCCATCCAAACCAGTGTCCACCCAGAGTGGGATCCATGGCTCTGGGGTCCATCCAGACCATTATCCATCTGGAACAGTGTCCAGTTTGCATCCATGGCCATGGTGTCCATCTGTACCTGTGTCCATCCACAGTGGGATCTATGGCGCTGGTGTCTATCCAGACCAGTGTCAAGCTGGGATCCTTAGCCCTTTATCTATCCAGGAAAGCCTCCATCCAGAGGGGAATCCAGGGCTCTGGTGTCTATCCAGACCAATGTCTAGCCACAGTTATATGAAAGATTCAGGTGTCCATCCAAACCAGTGTCCACCCAGAGTGGGATCCATGGCTCTGGGGTCCATCCAGACCATTATCCATCTGGAACAGTGTCCAGTTTGCATCCATGGCCATGGTGTCCATCTGTACCTGTGTCCATCCACAGTGGGATCTATGGCGCTGGTGTCTATCCAGACCAGTGTCAAGCTGGGATCCTTAGCCCTTTATCTATCCAGAAAAGCCTCCATCCAGAGGGGAATCCAGGGCTCTGGTGTCTATCCAGACCAATGTCCATCCAGAGTGGACACCATTGCTCTTCTGTGCACCTGTACCTGATTCCATCCACAGTGGTATCCACTACTCTGGTGTCCATCCAGATCACTGTCGTCCATCTACAGTGGGATCCATTGCGCTGGTGCACAGCCAGACAACTATCCATCCAGAGTGGGATCCATGGCTCGGTGTCTGGCCAGACCACTGTCAATACAAGGTGGGAGGCATGGCTCTGCTGTCCACCTGAACCAGTGTCTATCTGGACTAAAATCCATCCACAGACGGATCCCTGGCCCAGGTGTCTATCTTGACTAGTTTCCATCAAGAGTGGAATCCATAGCCCTTTTATCCATACAGACCAAATTCCAGTTTGGATCCATGGCTCTGATGTCCATCCAGACCAGAATCCATCCAAGGTGGGATCCATGGCTGTGCTGTCCATCCAGACCAGTCTCCAGCTGGGATCCATGGCTCTGATGTCTATCCAGACTAGTGTCCCTCCACAGAAGATCTATGACTTAGGTGTCTATCCAGACACGTGTCCAATCACAGTGGCATACATTGCTGTGGTGTCCATTCAGACCAGTGTCGAGCAAATATTCCATGGCACTAGTGTCCCTCTAGGTTAGTGGCCATTTGTACAGGATCCATGGTTTTGTGACTATCCAGACCACTTTCCATCCAGAGTGGGATCCATGGCACTGGTGTCCCTCCAGAACAGTGTCCAGCTGGGATCCCAGGCTCTGACGTCTATCCAAAATGATGTCCATCCACAGTGGGATCCATGGCTCTGGTGTCTATCCATACCACTTTCCAGTTTGGATCCACAGCTCTGGTGTCCATCTGGACAAGTGTTCATCTTGATACGTGGCTGTGCTGTCCATTCAAAACAGGCTCCATCAGCAGAGGGATGCTTGGCTCTTGTGTCCATCAAGACTAGTGTGCATCCAGAGTGGGATTTACGGCTCTGGCAGCCATCCACACCATTATCCATCTCTACCAATGTCCAGTTTGCATCCATGGCCATGGTGTCAATCTGGACCAGTGTGTATCCACAGTTGGATCCATGGCTCTGGTGTCCATCCAGACCACTGTACAGCCACCGTTGTGTCAAAGATTCTGGCGTCCATCCAGACCAGTGTCCAATTTGGATCCATGGCCATGGTGTCTATCCAGACCAGTGGCCATCCACATTAGCATCCATGGATCTGCTGTCCATCCAGACCAGTGTCCAGTTGGGGTCAATGCCTCAGGTGTCCATCTGGACAAGTGTCCATTTGGATGGGTGGCCGTGCAGTCCATTCAAACCAGTCTCCATCCACAGAGAGATGCATGACTTGTGACCATCAGGAGTAGTGTGCATCCAGAGAGGGATCCACAGCGCTGGTGTCCATCCAGACCAGTGTCAAGCTGGGATCCATAGCCCTTTATCTATCCAGGAAAGCATCCATCCAGATTGGAATCCAGGGCTCTAGTAGTTATCCAGGCAAGTGTCCATCTAGAGTGGACACCATTGCTCTGGTGTGCACCTGTACTTGTTTCCATCCACAGTGGGATCTATGGCTTTGGTGTCTATTCACAGCAGTATCCATTCAGAGTGGGATCCGTGGCTCTTATGTCAAACTAAAAACCTGTCTATCCACAGTGGGATCCATGGCTCTGGGGTCCATCTGGACCAGTGTCCATCCAGAGTCGGATGCATGGCTCTGGTCGCTATCTCGACCCGTGTCCATCAGAAGTGGAATCCGTGGCCCTTTTATTTATCCAGACCAGGCTCCAATTTGGATGCATGTCTCTGCTGTCCATCCAGAACAGTGTCCATCCAGAGATGGATCCATGGCTCTAGAGTCTAGCCAGACCAGAATCCATCCAAGGTGGGATCCATGGCTCTGGTGTCCATCTGGAGCAGTATCCATCCGCAGTCAGATCCAGGACACTGGTGTCTATCCAAAACAGTGTCCAGTCCAGTTGGGATCCATGCCTCTGATGTCTATGCAGACTAGTGTCCATCCTTAGCAAATCTATAGCTCTGGTGTCTATCCAGAGCAGTGTCGAACCACAGTGGCATACATTGCTGTGGTGTCCATCCAGACCAGTGTCGAGCTAAAATCCATGGCACTAGTGTCCCTCTAGGTTAGTGGCCATTTGTACAGGATCCATGGTTTTGTGCCTATATAGACCAGTGTCCACCCAGAGTGGGATCCATGGAACTGGTGCCTCTCCAGTACAGTGTCCAGCTGCGATCCCAGGCTCTGATGTCTATCGAAACCGATGTCCATCCACACTGAGATCTATGGCTCTGGTGTCTATCCATACCACTTTCCAGTGGACACAGTTGTTCATGTGTGGACCTGTACCTGTGTCCATCCTCAGTGGGATCTAGGGCTCTGGTGTCTATTCCCAGCAGAGTCCATTCAGAGTGGGATCCACGGCTCTGGTGTCCAACCAGACCACTGACTATCCAGAGTGGGATCCATAGCTCTGGTGTCCATCATGACACGTGTCTATTCGTAGGGGATTTATTGTCTAGTGCCTATCCAGACCACTGTTTATCCAGAGTGCGATCTATGGCTCAGAGTCTGGCCAGACCACTATCACTACAAGGTGGGAGGCATGGCTCTGCTGTCCATCTGGACCAGTGTCTATCTAGAGTCAAAAGCATGTCACTGGTCGCTATCTCAACCAGTGTACATCAAAAGTGGAATCCATGGCTCTTTTATCCACCCAGCCCAGCTTCCAGTTTGGATCCCTGCCTCTGGTGTCCATCCAGACCAGTGTCCATCCAGAGACGGACTCATGGCTCTGGAGTGTATCCAGAGCAGTATCCATAACGTGGGACAAACAATGAGGAAAGGAGGATATTCTAACACAGACACGGCTTTCTGCATTTGTACAATACTTCAGCATCATCGAGAAAGAAACGAAATCTTGTTTTAAGGCCTGACTGCAAGTTAAAAGCTTTGCATTCTGGTTGGGTCACAGGGCGCAAGTAACTCACCCACCACCACAGGCCTGCTGGCAGGAGGGCTTCCCTGCCACAGCTGATCCTCCAGAGCCTCCTGAGGCCTCCCCCTGCCCTCAGGCACGAGGCTGCTCTGCCCAGGGCCGTGCCCAGCACTGCACACTGACCCCAAACACTCCAGGAGCCCACTGGGGCCACAGCAACCGCCTGGCACCCCCAACACTCCATGGACGGCAATCCATTATGAGCACAGCAACAGCCTGGCACCCAAACACTCCCACCACCGCTGTCTCCTGGGAAACAGAGGCAGAACCCAGGA
Organism: Chamaea fasciata; assembly: GCF_029207755.1. Lineage (NCBI taxonomy): Eukaryota > Metazoa > Chordata > Aves > Passeriformes > Sylviidae > Chamaea > Chamaea fasciata. The sequence continues at coordinate 45,442 of NW_027094393.1, forward strand.
ATATGATTACCCCTATTAGCAGTACCACAGACACGGGCTGCCATTGCTACCAGTGATAAAAATTCAACCCAAATCCCATCCATTTCATTCTGCTGCCAACCCTCTCTGATTTAGCTAAGAGAATCATCTGCGTTTCCTCCAAAGACCTGATCTACTTCCTAAACCATTTATTTCCAACTTCAATCCAAACGACACGCATATAAATATTTTACCATTTCCCTAAAGAATATCCACATTTACCTGAAAACCGTATACTGCATCTCTGCCATAAGTGTTGTTTCTCACAGCTGAAAGTTAATTACAAATACAGGCTCCAATTTAGCCCAAAATTTCCAGCCTCTCCAAAGTGCAGTTCCATTTGTACACTGGATTTCCATCTTATCTCAATACATAGGATGCAAAAGCAAGTACGGAATGCATTCCCTTGAATTTTATCCGCAAAAATTGGGCAAAACAACAACACCAAAATAAAGCAAATCCAGACTCCAACCTTGTCACTGTTGTAGACGTGCTCTCAGTAGAGCACATTTCCACCATTTCTGCATTATTTCCTCTCTCCCCTTGGTACTCTTCCTCTTGTTTTCAAAATCCTTTCACACTGAATTGACCGTTCAAGTGGGATGTCACCAGTATTAGCACCAACTGCTCCTCTGCTACAACTAAATTCTACTTTTCCTATGAATTTATCATCATTCAGGTTTTGTCTGCCAAAGAGTCACACCAAATAGTCACAATAAATTTTGAAGCTTTGCTCAGAAAGTGCCTTGTAACCCAAGAAAGCCCCTGCTCACAAAAAGTGCACTGAGTAATAAATAATACACTGGTCTGTATTAGCACAGCTCACTAAATGGCCCAGTTACTCTGCCTAACGGTGTCATCTCCCCCATTTACCAAACCATTCATTTTTATCACCCAGAGTACCTGTCATTTACGTGTTATCATTATTTCTGGTTCAACAATGAACATACATAGAGATGCTCTGCCAGCCTGGGCAGACCATCCTGTTTCCCCACACACACACACAACTTCTCTGAGCTCTCTATTTAAGCTCCATGAACACTTGGAGAATAGTTTTTCAATCTTCAATTATTACAATTTACCCCCGTGTCCACGGCATTATTAAAATGCTTTCTTAGCAACATGAAATACTGCTACTCTTCCTGCAATTCATCAGCTCATAAAGGGCAGTGCTACAGAGAGCTTCTACACAAAACACCACAGACACGGCATCAGGACCAATTTAAAAGCATTTGTTTTTCTAGTGCCAATCATGCTTGAACCAGATTATTCAAAAAAAAAACCAAACACAACAAAACCCTCTGGAGTCACATGCCAAGCAGTCTAAGATGTGAACCTCCGATAAAATCATCCATTCCATTCTTAAGATTGATTATTAGTTTAAATTCCTATTTAAAATATCTCCTTATTTAGGTATTCTTTTAGGTTTAGGGAATGTTTTCCTCAAACAAAATCTTGCACTTGTAATACAAGAGATTATAACTCTTACATACCTTCCTATCTCAAGTTCATAGAGGGATTATAACCGGTTTCTTTCATAGGGACAGCACAGGCGCCAAAAACCCAAACCCAGGGAAACAGAGAGAGAGAACACTCACAACACTCCAGCTGTGGTTGGGAAAAGCTATAACAATGACACAAAGGACACATCTCACGTCCCAGAGCACCAGCCCTGGAATGGCAACATCACCCAGAAAGGCATCTCTGAAAGGAACCAAAAAGATGCAGGCTACAACAGGGTTATCCCACTCAGGGAGTTGGAGCTACATGAGCAAAAACCTTTCCAGAAAATCTCCATTTTCTTCTCTGTCCCTCATTCCTGTTATGAAAATTCCCTTTTTCGAGCTAAAATTCATTTGAGAACATCATCTACGTGCACACGGCAAGCACAGGACTTTGCAGCAAGCCGAGCACCCTTGCTGGCACTCTGTAAATGCCAGCACGGTGTGCCGGGACAGTGACGGCGGCCTCGGGGACACGCAGCGGGAACGTGGGGCAAGGCGGACACCCGATGGCTGCTCCCGCACCACCGACGGCAGCGGCACAGCCAGCACCTCAAAGGCTGCCTGCAAATCGCCTCACATCTCACACACCTCCCACTGAGCCCCCGGTGCTCCGACAAAACCACCTCAGCGTCCTCCTGCTCAAGCTCCAACTTCCCCGGTGCTTTGCACGCATCCAAAACACGGCACAGCAATCGCTGGCCCTTCCGTCCAGCACCCAATTAAAACTCGGATTCAGCCCACAATGACAACTGCAGAGCCCTGTCCACAGCAAGTCTGGCCTGATCTCACTGTGCATTTACAGACATCGCACTTCTCCTGGGGGTTAAGGAACAGAACCTGATCATTGCACACAATCACAGCCATAATGCAAAATAAATCTGTAAGTCTCTTATCCATTTGTGGCCTAAAACTCTTTAAACGAGTCTATTCTGTGGCTCAGAAATTAAGGGGAAAATGACAAATGCAATCACTTGCAGTGCATCCGAGCCCTGAATGACCTCATGACACAAATCAAGCCTGTCTAGGCCCAACGCCATCTTTCGAGAACATTTCATTACAGCTGAAAGAACACTCATTTCCACCTACAAGAACCCTAAAGAAATCCTTTCAGCAAAAGAGCTGTCATTAGTACCAGAACGTGTCTCAAATACCTGCTATGTCATTTAGAAACTGCATTGCACCATGACAGCAACTTATTTCTAGAACACTCTTTTTGACAGATACAATGCTATTGCACTAAAAATAACGTGGGACAAACAATGAGGAAAGGAGGATATTCTAACACAGACACGGCTTTCTGCATTTGTACAATACTTCAGCATCATCGAGAAAGAAATGAAATCTTGTTTTAAGGCCTGATTGCAAGTTAAAAGCTTTGCATTCTGGTTGGGTCACAGGGCGCAAGTAACTCACCCACCACCACAGGCCTGCTGGCAGGAGGGCTTCCCTGCCACAGCTGATCCTCCAGAGCCTCCTGAGGCCTCCCCCTGCCCTCAGGCACGAGGCTGCTCTGCCCAGGGCCGTGCCCAGCACTGCACACTGACCCCAAACACTCCAGGAGCCCACTGGGGCCACAGCAACCGCCTGGCACCCCCAACACTCCATGGACGGCAATCCATTATGAGCACAGCAACAGCCTGGCACCCAAACATTCCCACCACCGCTGTCTCCTGGGAAACAGATGCAGAACCCAGGAATATGATTACCCCTATTAGCAGTACCACAGACACGGGCTGCCATTGCTACCAGTGATAAAAATTCAACCCAAATCCCATCCATTTCATTCTGCTGCCAACCCTCTCTGATTTAGCTAAGAGAATCATCTGCATTTCCTCCAAAGACCTGATCTACTTCCTAAACCATTTATTTCCAATTTCAATCCAAACGACATGCATATAAATATTTTACCATTTCCCTAGAGAATATCCACATTTACCTGGAAACCATTTACTGCATCTCTACTATAAATATCACGTTATTCAACTTCATTACAAATTTATCTCAAATTTAGAGTCCAATTTAGCTCAAAGTTTCCAGCCTTCCTAAAGTACAGTTCCATTTTTAACCTATATTTCCATCTTCTAGCAATACATAGTAAAAGCAAGTACACAATGCATTCAGTTCCCCTTATTTTTTTAAGCCAAAACTAAAAATAAGAACAAACCCAGACTTCAACCTGGTCACTCTCACAGATATGCTCTCAAACAGACGTATCTTCTCCATTTTTGGACCATTTCCTCACTCTTCTTGATACTCTTTATATTGTTTTCAAAATCTTTGCACAGTGATTTGACCATTTAACTGAGACTTCACCAGCACAGGAACCAGCTTTAGGCGCCCCCTGGACAAAGAAGTTAATACTCATAAGCCTACTAAACCCGCCCATTTTTCCTAGAGTTCAAAAGCTCAGACTGTGGGGGGTTCTGCAACAAACGCAACCTGCACGCCCAGAACCTGATGGGCACGTCCGGTTCAAGCCTCCTGTGAGGACACCCATGGTCCTTTCTCCTTCATGAGGGAAGCACTGCACTAGAGGAGCAGAAGAGCGCCCCTCTCCATGACGCCCTTCCCGCCAGCGAACACCGCACGCCCTCATGCGACATCACATAGCTCGCCCCACCAGTCAGCACCCAGAAACACGGAAGCAAAGGATTGCTTTCTTCCAAAGTGATTTCTCATTTCCCGGGCTAGGAGACACACTTGTGCTGCTGTGGTAGCTTCTCTGGTTGCGATATAAAGGAGAAAAGAACCTACACAGAAAAATGCAGTGTTTGATTTCATAATGTATGTCCTGAAGTCTCCGTGATCCAATCCCAAAACATTCCTGCAGTGTCAAGTCAACAGCTGGAGAGCTGTGGAGAGTGTGATTGATAACTGGCTAGCTGCAAAAGGTCACGCAGACATGAGAGAGCTTTGCTGAGCACACAGGCACTCTCATGAGAACCAGCAAGGCAGTAAGCTTCGCATGTCGTTGAGCACAGCTGGGATACGATAACAAGACCTTGTAGCTGAAAGATAAGAGGGAGAAGCACGGTAAAACTAAAACTTACTCAAACTACGTAACCACAAAGAAATGTAGAAAGAGGCGTAGCTGACTTTTAGTCTGAGCACCAATCCTGAGCTTAACTTTTGCAATATGCATGAGCTTATTAGTGTTATTATAAAAGCATTGTGTGAATTAACAATAAACGAGCTTTGTTGACGACCACCTGGTGTCTGCCTCTCCCTTCTCCAACAGAGAGCAATTGTTTGGGTTTTGGTTTTTTTTATTAGATATAAGAGGGAAAATTTAAGGGAGATGCTCGATAAGCTTCTAAGACTCCAAACCACCCAAAGAAGGTAATAAGAACACGGCAAAAAACTGTTTTTCACTAAACAGGATTAAACTACTATGGGAGACTTTTTTAGGCAAGTCACTATTAGGCAGAGCGGCAGTACCATAAATTAACAGCCCTATTGTTCAATTCACTTTTGGAAGAAATTCCAGTTCTGAGCTAATCGAGTCAGTTGGAAGTCATCAAAAACTGTGGATTGCTGCAGAGGAGAAGAGTTTTTCCTACCCCTTACCTAGTACCAAGGAAAGTAAGGTCTCCCCAACAAGATATTCATAGATTACTGCTGTGAAATGAGTCTTCTTTGCAAGGAAGGAAGCTGCTGTTAGAGCTCCTAGGGTCATTCTAAAAACCTCAGACAAAAAACTCACAGTCAATTCTAAAGAAGCCACCAGTAGAAATACCAAACTCATTTGAAGTATCATGCAGTGCCTGGGTAAGTAGGAAGGAAAAATGGAGAAAGAGTAAATTATTACCTGTTGAAAACTAGACCAAGCAAGATGCACAAGTTGACCACACCTAAAAAATGCACTGCTTCTAAATGGGGACAGATCTTAAAACAGTAATCCTGAGCTTATGCACCTGAGAATTCCAAGATTTGAAGAACTGACTAAAGAAAACCAAACAAACAGCAATAACAACAAAAAGACACAAGGATTAAAAACCTGCCTGTCAATAGAGATACCTGTTTTATAGGAGTTTTTAGTTTTGGTTTCAAAGATTTGACTTACTCCCAAATGAAGAGTCCACAGCAGCTTTCATCCAGAAAGAATCTCCAGGACTAGCCTTGCAAACATTTAACCAGAAGCAGGCTTCTGAAAGCCCAGCTACAGTAGCTCAAAACAGCAGCTAATGCACTCTAACCATTACCTTTTCCATCTTCCTGTACACAGATACAACATAAAGGCACAGCCTAAAGCCTTTTACCGCATCTTCCCCTTGCCAAAAGTTTCGGGTGCTCCAGCTTAGGACAAATTGAGAAAGAGACAAGAGAAAGCAGCTAAATCCTAAGGAAAGTGCACAGCCCTTCCCTGCTCTTAAACTCAGGCTCTTGATTGGCTTTAGCTGTAGACAAAGTCAAAATATGCTTTAAGTGCCTTAAGCAAAGAAGAGACTCTATTGGTTGACAGAAAAGCCCTAAAGTCCAGTTCAAAGTTCAGTAGCATTGCCTTTTAGAAGGTTAACTAATTCCTAGACATAAAGTAAACATAACAGAGCATTGCTAACATTGCTAGACACAATAGGTAGGCTGTAGGCCTAGGCCTCCTGTAAGAAATAACCCCATTGTCACACAACTGTCTTACACCAGGATAGGTGCAAAAAGACAGGAATTCACTTTCCTATTTATCTTCCAGATTATGTCTGTCCTGATTAACTGTTAGAAACATATAGAAAGAGGTGCAAGTACAAAACCTAGAATATTAGATGTATTTATACAGACTTCCACTGTCATTTCCAGAAACACCTTCTCTCAAGAACTTCACTCTCTTTTCCAATTTCTAGAATAAAATAGACTAGTATGCCTAGGACACTAATTAATTTTCAGCTGAATCTGATTAGTGCAGCTGCTGGACTGCAGAGCCTTGTCTTGCACAAGTTACAACTGAAAGCACAAAATACTAGATGGGAGAATAAAATGCCTCCTTTGGTTTTTCCTCCACTCAAAGGTATGGATGTGTCACCCAGAACACTTTGCCACTAGCTCACCTCTACTAACGTCTTGATACAGATCTACGACAATTTCTGCAGGCCAATGATACGTGAGCTAATTTATAAATAATGAATCAAATTAAAATACATTCAGGTAATAAACGTGCACATTTACATAGAAAACATTTGCTGAAAAACACTAAACACTAGCAACAAAATTGTATTTTCTCATTTCTTGACAGTATCTGGATCAAAGAAAATACACACCATGACTAAGCTCTTGAGTTTGAAGGCTAAAATGGATTTGACAGTAAGGGCCAATGACACCTGGCACTTGTTTACTCTTGAAATCTCTAACGAGATGCAATCTCTGTTGGCTAACTTCTTCACTATTAGAAATTAGCAGAACTCCTGCACTGCCACAGTGACTGCAACATGTTCATGGTTTGTGGGGACCTAAAATCTCTCCACTTTTTTTTCCTTCTCATTATATTCATGGCTTTTCCTCCCCAAATCTTCAATATTTTCCCCTCGTTAGAAGAAAATTCCTTCTGTCCTAAAATCTGGGGGATGTTTTGAATGGTTAGATTCCACGGGGGGGTGGAAATTTCTCTCCTACCAAAATTCAGAAAATAGTTTTCTGATTCTTGTGCACTGCCCATAACGTCACTGTTATTGATTAGTCGGAATCCTCACAGCAAAGGTTAATTTAACAAGGATGCAGAGAGCAGAACTGCATTTTCACTGCCTAGACTAGAAAAGAACTGAATTTTCCTGGGTATCACAATTGGATACCGCTGACAGAGGATGCCTTAAACTGGCTTTATTATCAAAACAGAAAGAGGGAGAATGATAGCAGGAAAACGGGAGAAAAATCAGAACATGCTGAACTCAATGGAAACAGAGAGTGCAGTTAAGATCAGCTCCCTGGCTAGAGTTACTGAGGGACAGATGTCTGAATTTGGCTGATCAGAATGAAAGAAATCAGCATAAGGGGCAAAATGTCTAAAAGTGGAATGGATGTAAGAGCAGAATTCTTTGCATTACAGGCATCCATTGAAGGGTATGAAGGCACTCTTTCTTTCTATCATTACTTCACCTTATAATCCCAGCAGATATAAAGCAAAGTGCTATAATTAAAAATTAATTCATTTATTCTGAACACATTCCTTCCTTCATCTTTGTCTTTAACTTTGCTCTTAAAAGCTTTAACACACTTTTTTCATTTGACATTAAGCTTCCATTTCTTCCCTCCAGAGTTATGGCACTTCCCCATGTGATGCAGAGGTATGTTCAAGTCAGTGCACGTTCTGAGACTGCAAATCACAGAATGCAATGCTCTGAGCAATGCTTTCCCTGAGACTTTGCTCTTGCATGTGCACCAGAAAGCTTCCAGGGGCCATTTTTGCCATTGAATACCAAATAAGGTTACTACTATGATGGGAGGAAAAAAAAAGTCAATTATTACCCAACAGACAACATCAAATGCACAACACAGCATCACATCATGGAATGATGATCACAACTTGTGTGGGACAACTGTCAAAGCAAAGACTTGACTGAAAAATTCAGTACAGTTCCTACTGAATTTCAAACTTCAAGGAATATTTTGTTCTTTAAAAGACACATTAAAAAGGAAAGAATTCAGTAGCTACAAAGACAAAATTATAGAGTTGTCACTGAATAATGACTTTCCTTGGGTGTTTTCTTCTAGCTTTTAATCTTTTTTAAGAAATAGATTGAAATAAAATTTAAAACCTCCTCAAATACCGCTGAAATCCAGTACCTAAATATTTAGATATACCTGTGCCTTTCCGCATAAAAAGTTGTTCAAATTCACTTGCTACTATAATTGAGTTACATCATGCTTCATCAAATGTTGCAGTCACTTCAATAACTTTTTTATTTCATTTTAGAAGCATTGAAACAGAATCTCTGTTGTACAAAAATTTGGGGTTCACTTTCATGCAGAGGATCCAATACGAAGATGGAAAAGTAGAAAATTAGCATATTAAATCAACTACTTTGCAGAGTGATTGCACAATGCACTAGAGGATCAAGTTCCTTTCAACAATTCATTTTCAATTTGGTGACAAATCATGATATACAATTCCTTCTCTATCACGTTTTGATTTCAATCTACCTACATGCACGGAGAAATATTCTTGCTAGGAGTATGTAAGAACAAGGTTTAGATCTTCATAACGGTATAGGAATAATTTGATGCCTGCCTTCACTAGAGGAGAAAATGCCTATGTTTGCGATAGTGATGGCAAACAATGTGCTTTTGTGGAAAATTCTTGCCATCTGGAAGGGTGTTAAATGAACACTTTGTTAGGTTATTGGTTTGTTTTGCTGATAGCCAGAGCACTTCTTTTCTATCTTTGGCATTTATTGTTCTTTGCAAATTGCTTTCCTCAGCCGCTATAGCAACACAATTTAACACTACTTCAAGCATATCCTCACTTGGGACTGGAAAACACTGACAAAGAAATGCATCAATTAATCATCACAAATTTCCTCAAAGTTATTAGGATGGAACTTACTCTCCTATATCAGGGTTCAGTTGTCTGCTAGGAATACAGCAAGTAAAATTTAGCACAAACAACTTTAAATGTTTATCTTTTGCTCAATAACCATCTTCAGGCCAGATGACACACTGTTAACATGCTAAGCCGGCCATTGTATTGATTACAAAAAAGAAGAATTAGATACACTTCTACAGATTTGACCTGTATTTGCACACACTAGTCAATGTTTTCTACTGAAAAGAAGAAACTCTAGGGGAAAAAATCCTATTAAGGTAAAATTAATAACTTAGATAAAAACCAAGTTAGGATAGATGGGACACATACCAAAGTTTTTCACATGGGCAGATCTATTACTCAGCACTTCAGACCTGAATGTGAGCTTTGACCCAGCACAGCTTGGAAGAACACCAAGCCAAATTTGAGATCTCAAGCCAAAGAACAACCAGATAGATTTTCGTTCTTTATTTTCTGTACAGAGGGCAGAAAGTATGCTGCTTTACCATTTTCCCTCATGGAGAAGCACGGTTATTTAGCTCTTTGCACAGTGATACAACTTCAACAGCCACACCTTACCCAGGCACTTAATTTTAAGGACACCATTAATCTAATTGGAACCAAACAAATATCAGCACGTTTCAGCTTCAATGCTTACATAAATCCTTTGTTACAAGCGGAGAGTTTCTGCAATGAAGTGGACAAGCAAGAAAGGAATAATGAATGGAAGTTTACGACTATTCCTCTGCAGATTTAGTCCAACAGAAGTTGCAAGGGCTGGATTTAGTTTTCCACCCCACCTGTCACATTTTTCACTCAATTATGCAAGGAATTCTCATGGCTCAAATCTTAGTGTAATAAATCAGATTTGCAGTTTGATTCCAGTAAGTGGTTTCAAATAGAATAAATTCTATCACAATTAACAGAATTCATGGAATTCGGTGTGTATTCCATCTAAATTTATCTGTCTGTGCATAGGTATTCTCATCTCAAGGGATTCACAAGAACATCAGACTCATGCTTCACATACAAATCTGTTTTATTGTTGTACTAAAAACACGTGCCATTTAGAGTTGCAGCTTCTGTACATTCAGGATTTAGAATAGATGATGTTCTCCTTCAATGACAAGAAATCTTTTTCTAGCCCTGTTTCCTACTCTGAAGTGAAAAAGCTCTAAAATACAGTTGGACCAATAAAACCCAATGATACAATACCTACTGCATGTTTCCAGCTGGAGTAGCATAAGCAATTATCAGGAGTAAAAATATCTAGAATTCAACTATGTAATATTCTTATATGTATATCAGTATATAAATACAAGGTGTCTTACATATCTCTTTAAAATAAGACTAAAATTGTTGCATGTTCTAAAAACATACTTCCAGACTGCCAAAATTTAAAATGTTTTACAATTAAAAATGGGGTTTTATGAAATTATTTTACATCCTTTTTAATTATAGTCTGAAATGGTATAGCACTTACTTTGAGAAGAAGAACAATCTGCAATATAGCTAAAGTAATTTTTTATCTGTCACTAAATAGAAGATGAACCATTCCAATCTCCCTGGAAAAAAAGCATACCTTTTGGCAAAGTTCTCACTCTGCTCTATTCCTCTTTGTGCTGTGAAATACAGGAGGAAGTAGAACAGGACAAGAAATTAAAAAACAAACCACACTACTTTGTATTTGGAATTTCTTGCTCACTCTTGTATCTGTATAATCCATACCGTGATTTTATCAAAAATCTAAACTCAAAATACTTGTAACAAAGATGAAGAAAAAAAAAAAAATCATCAACTACTTCCCTGAAATAAATTCTGAAATAGTTTGGGAGAGATTAATAGTTCTTAAAAAACCCCTATACACTAGCATGAGTTTGAGGAGCTAAATAACAGGCCTATAAACAGTCTGCAATTTTTCAATAAAAAATATCTTTATATCTTTAAAAAAAAAATCTAATGTGCCAAGTCTCATTACTATTAGAAACATATTGCTCATAAAATAAGAATTGCTCTATTGATTATGAATTTTTTGGCACCAAGATAATAAACACTGATTAACCAATACTACTTGAGATACTCCATTTTTTTCCCTTAAAGCAATTTCTCGCTTCCCAGGCTAGGAGACCCTCTTGCGATGCTGCAGTAGCTTCTCTGGTTGCGCAGAGCCCAGAAAGCACACGGGGCTGCTGCTCCAAGCAAAGCTACAAGAAACAGCCTCAGAGAGCACAAGATCTGCCGAAAAAGCGATTTCTCGCTTCCTGGACGAGGAGATACAGTTGCCATGCTGTGGTAGCTTCTCTGCTTGTGGAGAGCCCAAAAACCGCACGGGGCTCCTGGTCCAAGCAAAGCTACAGAAAGAACCACCGAGAGCACTTAGATCCACCTAAAGCAGTTTCTTGCTTCCGGGCTAGGAGACTGTCTTGGTTTTGATAGACAGGTATTTGCCAGGGAAGATTGGAGTCTCTCTTAGAATGTGGACATTCAATCCAACGTGGAATATGATGAAATACATTGCAAAGACAAGAACCTTACACACGTTTATAGCAGCACATCAGCTACAGAGCACTACAAACATTTTGAAGGAAAGGAACTAAGGTCTCCCAGTGGCAGCAAGCACCATTTGTTTCCTTTACGACAGAAGGTGCTTCTAAACCAGGACTACAACAAAAAACCCCACACATTCAAGGACCTTCCAGAGCTCTGTTCATTTGCCCAAGCAAGCATGAGTTAGATAGAATCGTGCAACTCCCTAATGCCCTATTATCAAGGGTCAGCAAGGGAGAAGATCCCAGTTAAGGCTCCCCCAGCCCATCTCCAGGTTTCTCTATAAGCCCTCCAAGGGGCTACCTGCTCCCACTGCAGAACAGAACCAGCACCCAGCCAGCAGCTCCTCAGCCCTGGCAGGTCAGCGGCACTTCCAGGAGCACACCAGGCTGGCAGCAAACTGCCCAAAGGGCACTCAGCCCTAGACCCTTCAAACCCTCCAAAGTAGCTTGGCCAGGGGGCAGGGTCAGCACCAAAGACACAGACACCAACCTCAGGAGCTCAGGGTCATTGGCGACAGCTCAGAGCAGCCAAGAACCTCCCAAGGAGAAGCTCAGCAATGCCCCCCAGCACTGCTACCCAAGGTGGCCTACAGGGACTGAGATCCAGCACCAGGAACCCTGAGCCTTACCCCCAGCAGCTGGGAATCCCCTGTCACAGCCCAGCCCTGGAGAGCCCCCCCAGAACTGGCAATTCCCCCGGGTGCATCCGCCCGCAGGCCAAGAGGCTCTGGCTGTGCCGGGACAGGGCCCAGGTCAGGCAAATGCTGCAATAAACAGGCGCACACAACTCCCACGGCGGGAACAGCTGGGCTCAGCCTCCTCCTGCGTCACCCCAAACCCTGGCCAGGGCTTCAGGAGCAATGCAGGAGCTGCCTTTGGCCCCGCTCCTCCCAACAAGGCCACAGGACTCATCTCAGGGCCCTGTCCGGCCTCTGAACACAGAAAGGTCAAGCCATGTTTCACTAATGAGCACGGACCTAGCCCAGAACACTAATAATCCTGGCTACCGCACTACCGACAGGATACAAACACAACATCTGGGTTGAAGGCTCACCCAGAGGTCAGCTTTGCCTCAAGACTCTGCTTCAGGCTTCAGGCCTTCAGGAAGTCCCAAGCTGCTTGAACCTCTGCGCAAAGCCTGCTCCCATCTCCTGTGGAACCTCACAGATCAGGCAGCACTTCCTCGGCCCACTCCTGAGGCTATTTAGCCTGCCAGCAAAGAGCAGGGGCTGACCTGGGAATGACAGAAGGCAGGGAGGGGAAAGGACCCTTTTGCTTCCATCCAGAAAGCCAAAGGCCGTCAAAAAACCCTCTGGTGAACACTTGAGCAACTACCTGAGCAGCACCAGGAAATGAGAGGCCTGGCACTCCTGACTCCCAGAGCTCCCAGGCCTGCCTTGCCACTCACCTTCAGCCCCCGTCTTGGACAGCAAGACAATCCCAGGGACAGAAATCCAGGCTCCTGCTGCTCCTGGACAGAGGCACCCAACAGCTCTGTGCTGGCTGAACATAGCAGCAAAATCAGGATGCTGCTCTTCCTTGGGCAAAACTCCAGCCACTAAAAGGCTGGAATGCAGGACAACCCTGCCTCTCCACCGGGGCACTCGGATCCAGCCCTACTGACACATGGACATTTGAGACAGGAATCCATAACCCTCCGTGAAATCACATCACAGCCTCCAGGTGTTTTCCTGCTCGTGTCCTCACTTACCTGGCATAGGCTTCTTCCAAGGCTTTGCAGACACTTTGCCTCTAGCTAAAAAGATTAACATCGCCTTCTTTCCAGCTTTCAAGAAGTCACAGCAAGTCATCCTGGTCCCATGTTCCACGTCAGATTCTCCCGTAAGAAGATAGATATTTTTCCATTCAGATCATTTCTCAAGCTATCAAGAAAACCAGGATCCCACATGCACTCCCAGAAATTCTCTCAGCACCATTTGCTGCTTCTCTCTCTGCCAGGGCACCAACAAGTCCTGGGACACTTCTTGTTCCATGCTGGCCAGTGACCTTGAGCGATAAAAGAAGGCACCAGTATTGCTGCTAATTTTACAGCCACAGGCTTTCAACTTTCCACAAGTTAAAAGCAGAAGCAGACACTCCTCCCCCTGCTGGAGCTGATGGGTCCATTCCCCACTCTGCTCTCACAAACCCTTCAGCCCCGCTGCCAAACCCAGCACTGCTGCAGATCTGCAACACAACAGCACTTTATCCACGGGGGGCTGCCCCAAACACACATTTCCCATCACGGGTCCAGAGCAGCCCCAGCGCTTATTTTACATCCCCCCAAGCACGGCCAAGGCCCCCCCCCGGTGCACAGGAACATCAAATCCTCACGGTGTACCAAGAGCACCAACAGGTTCAACCCATTCAGGCAACAACTGCTCCAGTTCACTGCCGGGCACTGGCACTGCTCGGTGTGGGAGGATCCACTGAGCTCATGGGTATACTGAAGGACAAAACATTTCCCATCACATATCCAGACCAGTATATCCACGGGGCTGCTCCAAACACACATTTCCCATCAAGTAACCGGAGTAACCCAAGTGCTGATTCTACCTCTCCCCAAGCGTGCCTAAAACCCCATGCACACAGGAACACCACATTCCCACAGGGTGGCAAAAGAAACTGGAATAGACTTCATCCATTATTCCTCAGACAACAATTAATCCAATTAACCACCGTGCACTTGCAATACTTGGTTTGAAGGGTCAATACACCTTCTGTACACGCTGAGCTACAGAGCATAAACACAAAAATGAATCTTGCTCTGTAAATAAAACCAAACAGAAAGAATAACCATAAGAAAATTCCATAGACAAGGAAACTCTTGCATGCCTTTAAGCATATCTCCTGAGAACTCAAACAGCCACTTACAACAGGAAATATTCCCAAGCCAGACAAAAGCCCCAAACACTGGACCTAGTACACAAAGTTTCTGGTGCAAAACCTTCATGCTTCATGACAAAGCTAAGACAAGGAAAAAAGCCCCTCCAGACAAAACAAGTTAAACACTCTCTACCCCCATGATAAAAGTCCCCAAAACATACCCCCAAACCAAAAGCAAACAAAGCAACCCAAACAAACCCCAGCTGCCCTGAGTGCCATTTATCATTCAGCCCCTTCCCAGACTGGGGACACCTAAGGGAGGTCTCACACACCTTTTCCAACTCTTCTGCCCCTGCTTCCATGCCCCTCAGGCACCACTGCCCTGCCCAGGGCTGAGGCAACCTAAATATTATGGAACAAAAAACTTAAACTAGCAGAAATAACTCACACTACTCAAAAGCTGTCTCTGCTTCCAATAAGTAGCCCTTTGAAACACGATAGCACCTTCCACAGAAATTCTATAATTGAAGTCACTCCATAAACCAGCCAAGAAAGCAAACCTCACAAGGTTGTTTCTTCCTACCATGTTCTTCCAAGTGAAAGGCTAATTAAAACCTTCACTACCAGACACCAGCCAGGCCCACACATCACGGGAGATTAAAGGGGGGGAAAAAAAAGAAAGGAAAACTTTGGTACCTTTCCCAAACAACACACCCCAAGAGTACGCATCCCACCCCACACACACACACACATACCTGCAAACACATCAAGGCTTAGCATAGCTTTGATTTATAGAAGAACTTACCAAGAAAATTCTCTAGCACAGCACAAAACTCCCCACATTCCCTCTACCTCAACCATAGGAAACCTCAAGCAAGAGAAAACACTGACACAGAATGCACAAAAAAATCCCTAATTCAGCACCAAAAAAAGGCCAAAAACAAGCTAAATTAAAACAACGTCTGCCTCCTAACCACGCATAACAGAATATCTTGGAAATCAGAGAGAAACTCTGACAAACACACAGAACAACAGCCCCTCAGCCCTACCTACCATCACCCTCTACATAATAAACACAATCCCACACAGCACAGCTTATACAGAAACAAATGAACAAATTCTCACTGCACTAAAACAGCCTGGAGAAACTCCATACCCACACAGACAGACCGCAGCATTCCACACCGAACCACAGATCCCCACAGCCCCTTCCGGGGCCCTTTTGAACCCGCACCCGGCTCGCGATTGGCGGGTTCGCTGAGGCATCGGAAGCACTGATTGGACAGCGGGCCCCGGGAACCCACCCGGCCCCGGCCCTGCCCAGCCTGCGCTGAGGGCCCGGGGGCTCCGCCCCGCCCTCAGAACCGGCACCAGCCCCCCGGCCCCGATCCCCCGATAACCCTTGGCACCGGCCCAGGCTCTACCCCTGTACCGGCCCTGGCCTCAATCGCCCCCGGTCCTACTCCCTCGTCCCTGCCCCGGCCCCGCCTTGGCCCCGCCCTGTGCTCTGCCCCAGACTCTGCTCCGGCCCCGCTCTGAGGGCCTGTGGCTCCACCCTCTCCCTCGATCCTCCCTCGCCCCCACACCCCGGCCCCGGCCCTGCTCTGAGGGCCCGGGGTTCTGCCAGATCCCCCGGCTCCGGTCCCCCCCGGCCCCGTTCACCCCCGGCCCCAGCCCCGCTCCCCCGGTGCAAGCCCAGGCTCCGCCCCGGCTCTGACACCGGCCCAGCCCCGGCCCGCCCCATCCCCCCCGTGGCAGGTTTGCATTTGGTTTGTGTCTGAGAAGTAGGATCTCTGCCAGAATGGTGCTGTTGGAAAGAAAGTAAATCTGCCCCAGGGATCTGCGATAAGGGACAAAGTTGCAAGGAAGGGGAGTATTTATAAATGGTCTCCGTAGTTCCTCGTAATTCTGGGTGTTTGGATTTAGCCTGGGATTGTCAGCTAAGTCATAAAAAAGCCAACCAGGCTTCTGAACTCTCAATGAATGTTTGAAACACTTCCACAGAAAGACAAGTTAGCAATGATTCCAAAGGCAAAATTCTAAATGGAGGGTAATGACTTCTGGGGGATTTCCTAAGGAATTGTGGATCTCAGGCATATGGACTTTTGGAGGTGGAATCCCAGTTTCAGCCTTGGGCACCTGCAGAAGAGGGACCCTTACCCATAGCAAGGAAAGCCCGCTGCCCCAGCGTGTCAGGTGCAGACATTGAACTCTCTGGGGAATAAGCAGCAAGTCCGCTCTGCCCCTGCCCTCACACTCGGAGTGGCAGCAGCCGCAAGGTGAGAGCTGTCACAGAATGATTGAGGGGACAGACTAGCCCCAGGTATGAGCTGGTGAGGGGAGAACAGAGCAGCCACAGGTGTGACCTGTCAGGATAATGAGGGAGCAGACCAGCTGCAGGTGTGAGATGTTACAATGATGATGGGGCGGTTCCTGCCAGGGGCAGTTTAACAGAGGAGCCTCGGTTCACTTTTCCGTCGAGCTTCCATCCAGGTAAGCCAGCGTGGAGTTGTAGGGGGGATTTTTCTCTTTTTCAGCTTTGTTTTGCTAATCTCTTTTAAGTGCTCCCAGAAGAAAAAGGGGTTATGAAGGCAAAAAGAGTTCAAAATGAATAATGAAACTCCTCTTCTGTTTTTGTTTGTGTTTAAAGTAGGAGGGATTTCTCTCCACCTGGGATTTTATAAATAGGGGTACTTATATGTGGTTTTTATTCACTGTTACTTTCTTTGATGATATATAGTCTTTTGTTTGATTTTTTTGGCATTATTTATTACACGTAATTTGGTTTTTGAGTGAAGATAACTTTATGGGTGGGTTTGTATTTGACATACAATTAAGTAGCTTTTTTGATAAGCTTCTGATATGTGCTATTGGGGTTTTGTTCATTATGTGCAGGGATTCAGATTGGGTAGGGCCACCCTGGCTGGTTGAAGTTTAGGTGTATTGTTAGAGGCAGCTTTTTATTTCCCAAATTTTTTTCTGCTTAATGGTTTTAAAGCGGCTTTTAATAACTTATTGTGTAGCTTTATTTTGCTTGGCAATAGTGTATGATGAGGAATGTGATCTATTTACTTTACATTAGGCTTCTTAGTTTACATGTGGGTTAGGTTGTTTTTGAACTGAGTTTTGTTGTTGGAGATTTTTATTTTGGTGGGGTATTATGTTTTCCAAGGGTTTGTTTCCTGAGGTTTACAGTGGTGTAATTGGTTGTAGTGTGAGCTATAGGGGAGGTTTTATTTATTTAGGGGTGGCTTTTATCATGGTGTGTAGTGGTTTTTTGGTGGGTTTGAGGTAAGGGGCAGTAGTTCATTTTTTGGGGTATAATAATATTTAAAATCAGATTATTGTTTTTTGCGTTATAGGGATTTGTGTATTTAGCTTGTTTGGCTATAGTATGTGTTCTATAGTTATGGATAATTTGGGAGATACTGTTTATAGTTGAATGGATCTTTTAGTTTTAGGGTGGGGGGGTCCTGGGTATTTACTTTGGAGGTTTTTTCAGGAGACTGGACATAGGAGTTATTTTTATTGTATTTGGTAGCTGGATTAAGAGAAATAATAGTCGGCTTTTGTTTAGTGGATTTTTGTTTGTGTTTTCTTTTCTAAAACTCCTGTATTTGTGTGGTCAGGGTAGTGGTGTTTCTGGTGTAAATCTAAGCATCCATTACTGTTTGTGTGTTTTAGGTGGTCCACAGGTAGTATACTGAGACCCTCCCACTGACCAGCACACAGATCTGCTGAGATCAGGCATTGATGTTTGGTTTTCTGTATGGTACCTGACTAGATAGACAGCAGCCGGGAGACAGCAAAGAATTCCCAGAGGCAGAAGCAGCCTTCTTTAGCACACGATGTGGATTCTCATCTCTGAACATCCCAGAGATAATTGGAGGGCTCAGAGACACAGAGGGAATGAAAGCGGGGTGCTAGGACAGGAGTCACCGGGAGGAGTTTTGAGTCAGGTTTAGAGACAGGGATGTCCCAGATGTGACCCCTTAGGCTACGTGAAGAGAAAGTCTCATTTTGGATCAAAGTGCTGAGGTGTGCAGGGCAGAGCAGTCCTGGTGTGTATTGTGTCAATTGTCTGTTATGCACTCTGTGTCTTTTGGGTGTCTCATATGGTGTGTCTTTTGACTTAGCCCTTTGAACGGCCTGTTGGAAATGCTAGGCATTGTTCTTAACAGATCGTATTCCTTGGCCAGGTGCTGATGTCATTAAACCTTATGCTTCAACACATACTAGAATCCATCTCCCTTCGCAAGCATGCAGGCTGATGCCTCTTCAGGTCTTGTTCTGAGCTGTATCACCAGCTGTGCACCGCCCTAATCCATTCCGGTGGATTAGGTCTTGTAAGAATGCCAAGATAGGTAGAGGATTCTGACCGTAGGATTCTTGGGCATCTGTCTCTGCGTCTCTTGGGATAAGTCATCCCGTTGGCATCTTCTTCCTGCAGGGTTCTCTGAGCCTGGTCAGCTCGCCTTCAGTCTTATCTCGGTCATCTCATTCTGAGTTCTCTGCTCCTTCAGGGTCATTCTTCTTGCCAGAGGATTTGTGTCCCTGTTGTGTCCCCTTGTTTGTCCTGTCCTGTCTCACGGGTGTTGGTGTGTGTTTGGCCCGGAGCTGCTCTGCCTTGCTGCTCAGTCTGGGTGTAGGGGTAATAGTACAAGTCCTGGGGACTTGAAATTTGTGATGTAGGGTGTAGTAGGGCTGTAGAGGGTATTCCTAGATTGCCACCAGATGTCTGGAGCTGTCCAGTTATCCTGCAGCCCTTTGACTTTTGTCCTGGCTTTGTTTCAGATGCAGAGGGATGAAATCCGTGGTGGAATGCCCCATCTAAGGTGACATGGATTCCCTGAGAATATCAGTCACCGTTAAAGATGAGAGTTGCTTATGTCAAATTTATTGGCACTCCAGTGCAGGCCCCTTGCATTTACAGCTTCAAACAAGTGGGTCCCTTGGCAACCGTCCTGGGCAGCAGCTCGACCCTGCTCCGGGCTGGGCTGAGGGAGCAAACACTTGGGGCTGACACTGCTCCATAGTGAGGGTACTTGTGAAAACACCTGGATTGTCCTGGATATTTTTTTGAGCTTTCTACAAGGTCTTAAGCATCAACTTTGTAAACATAAATGGCAAGGACTGAACACATGAGGCACTGGAAAGTTATACACACCAAAGACACCTTTTTTAAAAAAAATAACTCTGTGGCTTATATCTTAATTTTGAGACTCCTTTTTGGCCAGCTTTACTGTAAAAAAATCTCATTTAAATTTAGCTGCTTCAATGAATTTTTTGTACAAATATGCTCTAGTGTCAGGAGATTAAAGCAGTAACACCAACATGCCCCCTCTGGAAGAAATTTCTGCGTCGCTTCAGACCTGCTGGTTTGCAGTAGAGTTTGAGCACATTTTGCTGCTGCTTTGGTTCTCAATAAGTGTAAGTCCATGGATTGCTGGATGATTTCCGTAAGTTCTCCTATTTTGTAGGAGCTGCACGGTGAGGTCAGAATTCTGAGGGAGGCCCTGGCAAAGCTGCCAAGGGCAAAGAACATGGATGATCCAGGGGCTTCTTCCACCTGAGTTTCTCCTGGAGCGTGCTGTGTGTCATGCCAGATGTTTAACCCGGGTTTGGGGTGTTCTCCTGCTGTCCCAGCTCTAACTGCTGCCCCTGAGCCCAGGCCTTGCTCTGTCTCAGCACTAAACCTGGCAGGTGGGTGTGCTTTTCCAGCCCTTTAATCCTACAGGCAATCCCACATTCCCGGAGCTCCCTGGGGCACAGCATGGACTTGCTCCCTGGGAGCTGCACTTCAGTTTGCCTGAACCAAGGATGGCCTGCCTATGTTTGTAACTTTATTCCTGCTGTTTTTCCTCCTCCAGGTTGTTGGCAAGAAGGAGAGAGCCAGTAGGAAGTGAAGCCATTGGAAGGCCTTATCCCAGTCCAAGGTTCCCACTGTTCTCTCTGACTCCTGGATAATTGCCTGACCATAACCAGACACTGTCAGTTTGATTTCCTGCCTTTTCCAATAAATCCTTGCTTTCAGCTGGAGTGTGTTCATGGTGTCATCCTCTTCCTCTTCCATGGATTTGTAAATAAAATTTCTGACTTTTGTTGAGTCAAATTTTGTTATTGCAGGAATTGTGGCTCTTTTGTTCCACTGAAACTTCCCAACTCTGCTGAGAGTTTCAGATATCAAATACAAGTAAGACTGGAGTTTCTTTGGGTTGTTACTCCCACAAAACACAGATAATTTTTGGATAGGAGTAACTAGACCTGTTCAATTCCCACTTCCCTTTAAACTCAGAGCAGGGGAAGCAGATTTTAAACCATTGTTCCATGAACTTCCACCAACTTGATGACTGTTCCAAAAGTTTTCAGTGTTAGAAATTCCTGAGCTTGTTTTCCAGGCAAGCTGGGATTTAGAGATTATTCCTTCCTTTTATTTGATGTTTTTTCTCTCTGCTTCTAGTAAGGGAATATTTATTTTTTCCAAATTTCCATCCTGATTAGAATTTTTGTATGTCTTAGAGCACATTTCCAAGGAAATCTACCAGATGCATGTTGGTAAATCAGAAGCTATTTCACACTATTCACCACCGTGGTGCCATTTTTTTTCCTTTCAACCCCCTAACACGGCTAATTCTACCCATGCACAGAATTACGAGCCGTAACTTGGTGTCAAGGTGTATTTCAGAGGTAGCAATAAAACAAAGTTGACATTATCTTTTGTAACTCTCTGCACCTCCTTGTTTACTAATAAAGAAATACAGAACAAAACAGAAAAAAAAATCTGAAACAAAAGCCCCTACAAACACCCCCCCAAGAAAGAGCACAGAAAGAGAAAGTATGCCAATATTATTTAAATAAAAATTAAATCTTTACCCCTTTAGAAAACCAGGCTCATTTATTATAAATAATGGTGGTTCTGATGTGTTAGGTAAATGAATTCATATCATTTAAAATATAAACAAATAAACACAAATTTAAAAAATAAATACAAAAATAGAAAAATATAAGGAACAAAAATAGAAATAGAAAATACAAAAAATATCAATTATATAACTAATTACAATATTGCATGTGAGATATATTATAATGTATTATATATAGTAGGTGTAGATATGAATATAAAAGTTAAATGGTAATGATAAAATATAAAAATAATAAATACAAAAATTTTATTTTTTGTGGAACAAAGCTTAAACTAAAGGCTTTTTTGGGTTGAATTTTGTTAGAGGCAGGATGTTTGAAGTTGTGGTTGAGGGTCTTTTGGGGCATTTATTTGAGAGGATTTTTGGCCACGTGCTTTTTTGCCTCTGTTCTCGGCCTGTCCCCTATGCGTGTCCCCGGCCGAACTGTGCGGCAGGGCTGTCACCGTGTGGACAGAGAGTGGTACTGCAGCGACCCCCCCCGGCAGCCCCGGGCCGAGCTGTGCGGCAGTGCTGCCGTCCTGTGGATAGGGAGCGGCACTGCAGCTGTCGCCCGTCCCCGAGGTCCGTGGCAGCCCCGGGCTGTGAGCTTGGGGACAGTGCTGCCGCCCGACCGTCCAAAGCTTGCGGGAAAATAGGCGGGAAAAATGCAGGAACCCCGAGTGCATGGCAGGCAACTGCCTGTGCGCGACCCCGACCACGGCGCCGCCTGGACACAACTTTACACAGCATTTCCAGGTGTGCGGACGCAGGATGTGGGCTCGGCAGTGCTGTGGCTGTGTTCAGACAGTCGAATTAGTCAGGTGCCTCTTTAAGGCGCCGGGGGGGCCTTAGGTATGCCATAAAAAAGATGGTGGGACGACCGTAAATGGCTTCACCCACAACCAAGACGGCAGCAAAGAAGGGCAGAGATCATGTGATGTCACTTCCAAGATGGCGGCTCGGCACGACGCGCTTGACCTTCCAAAGACGGCGGGAAAAAGGCAAGGACCCCGGGGGCGTCTACCTGACTTGCTTGTGCCCTGCCCCGACCCCGGCGCCGCCCGGTCGCGATTTTCGGCGGCATTTCCAGGTGCGCGGCCACGGGCTGTGGGCTCACCGGCGCCACGGGTGGGCGGGAGCCGGGCCGGCGCTGACAGGCAGCGGCGGGGACGCCTCTCTCTGCCGAGGTCCTGCCACTGCCTGTGGCCTGGGCGTGGCCCTTGTGCCGGGCACCCGTCCCGTTCCTCACGTTCCCGCCGCTCCCCGCCGTCCCCACACGCCCCTTCCTGCAGCCCTCCGGCCCCGGAGAAATGGAGGAAAACACAAAATCATTCTGGCAGAACCGTCGGCGGAGCTGCCCCGAGCCGTCCCCGTCCTGTAGCCAGCAGCAGGAGGCGGCTGCTCTCTGCCGCAAAGCTGAGCGAGGCCGAGGTAAGCGGAGGGGTTGTGGGGGGGACGCTCCGGTTGTCCGGGCAGGGCTTCCCGGGGACAGTTTCAGCTTCCCGCAGCTCTGGCTGAGGGCTGCACGGAGTCCGGGCTGAGCCAGCTGGGAGCGGGGTCTGCTGTTCACATCCCCCCGGGAGCTGCCGCTGCCCGAAGAGGGCTCGCTAGAGCCTCGTGTCCTCTGTGTGTGCAAGTTTTTGATCGGCTTTGTAGCAAATGTGGTGTTTCAGGCTGGGTGCGCTGGGTTCCCTGGGTGGGAAATACCTTGAAGTAGCCAGGCTGAGCAGTTGCTGAGAATTCCAAGCCTGGGATTCTTGAAACAATGTTTGAATAGCTTATCATTGACCTGAGGCAGTGAGTCAAGTCCGTTTGTTGGAGTGGCAGAAATGATGCCACCTTTTTCTCTTCACAGAGGAGCACATGTACATAAAGGTAAACAGATTTCTTCTGTCACATCAGTACTCGGACCTGAGGAAAGTACCAGTTTTTTCCAGCTTTTCTACAGTTTTGATTCTGAGGTAAGTGTACCATTTTAGGTATCCAGTAATTCTTCAGAAATTTATGGAAAAAGGCCATAAAAATACATTGAAATCTCATTCTCCCCTCGGTGGTTATTTAGAAGCATCTTTCTTTTGTTTCATATTGGAATTTAAACTTCTATTCCTGTGGTGGCTTTGTTGTTTTCTTCATACTAACACACAGTGAGTTGTGCTGTGTATGCTCTGTGAGCGCAATAAACAGCATATTCTGCCCCAGCTAGCTTCCATTCATCTCTGAGTTTAGATTAGTAATGTTGAGTTCCACTGAAGTGTTTTAGGAATAGCAACTTCTCAATTTCCACTCCTTCCAAATTTAATCCCTAACATCCATCAGGAACAATCAGTCTGCAGCCCAAACATGCAGTGGAAATGGAATTGTAGAAGTTCAGAACAAGCTGTGGTAAGCCCTGAGCTGGCACTGGCAGGGAACCAGGTTTTATGCTCTTAGGGGCAGTTATTTTTTGGAAATGTCTAAATGTCTGATGGTGGTATTTTTCTTTGCGGCTTCCAGTACAAAGCACAGCGTGAGCAGATCCTTGGGTGTCTTGGGGAAGGGCTGCGTGACAAACATTGCGGTGAGCTTCATGACTGCCAGAGGATTTTCCAGGTCATTCTCTGCTTTTTCAACAGTCCTTTGTGTGATGAGGGCTCCCAGGTAAGAATTTAAAAGGAAAGCACCGAAACACCCCAAAGCACAGAAGTTTGCATGGCTTTGAGATCTCAAGCACAAAGCAAAAAGGAGCAGCTGACTCTGCCTCTGTCTTGAAAACCTGTTCCTTGTTGATTTTCTGGATGTGTGGAGGGGGAAAAAAAATTGCTTATGTCTAAACTATGCAATATATCTAAGACATATTGCTTATGTATAAACCAGTAAAACCCTTATCAACTGGAACAGGTTGCTGCCATCACAGAGCCTCACGTGGGCACCGTGCCTTTGTGCCTACAGTCAGGGCCTTTTCTTTTTTGGGGCTCTCCATTCCCCAGGCAGCACATTTGTTACCTGAACTGCGCTTCAGCAGGAGGGAAACTCATGTGCCAGTAGCTCTCAGGTTTGGGAGCATCCACCCTGAGTATTTCAGGTATCAAAATCTTGGACAAAAGGACAAAATCCTCTCGCTACCTGGAGACTTCTTGTAAGAGTAGCTTTGAACAGAGAATGTCTTTCCTTCCCTGGAGTTGCTGAGAGCAGGTGGTGTTCATTTCACCTTGAAGTTGATCCAATTGCTAATTCCAAGTTAGATAATTAGATCTTGACGGTAAAAGAACAAGTTATATTTTCTGTTTCAGAGTTGTATGCTGGAGATATTCCAAAATGCTGCCCATGCCAGCAGAGCTGCCTATGAGCTGATCCAGGATCACAGCCACCTCACATGGGTCCTGCACAGCTTAGAGAAAAGGTAAGCAGAGAAGTACAGGAGAAGTGGGAACAATTTTGCTGTCCACGGTAGAGTAATTGCATGACTGAGTATGAAAAGTGACAGGCAGGGAGCCAGACGCACCAAGGGCTGGACTGGCACAACTTGCTGAACTCTGAAGTGTCCCTTGTGGTTTTGAAAACAGAATCAAGATGCTTTCAGGTTGTGGTAGGAGGGATGATGGTGGAGGGGCTTCATGAATTGAAAACCACTTCCTTGAAAAACTGAGAAAGCAAAATGGCACTTTGGAATTTAAAAGGTAGAGACACCAATACGAACACCCTCAATTCACATCCTGTCACAGGACCTGCTGCACAGGAAGTGGCACAGTAATGGCTTTGAGCTGTCTAGAACATTCCTCCTCCCCTTGCCTCTCCCTCACATACATTTACATCCACCAAAAATCTCTTCTGCACAGAGCGCCCCGACAGTTTCAGGCAAGTGCACTAGGATATGGTCGCCTGTAGGTGATGGACCAGCTGCTGGTGAGGATCTGCCTTCCAAACGTGGTTTTCTCTTTTGTTTTGTTGTTGTTTGGTTAGTTTTGGTTTTTTTTTCAGGTTTCTGGAAAACAAAGTGATAAATAAAATTATTTCCTTACTCCATACTCTGTGGCTAACAAATTTAGATGAGAGAAAACAAGAATCAATCCCAGGTGAAGAGGAAATTTCTTCCTATTCAGCTTGTAAATGAATTTCTGTATGTTTTGGCCACATTAATCAAACGTATTTGATAAGTACTTTGTTTTAATCGGTTTGCATTTCATCCTCTGTTTAGTTTGAACTCTATTAAGGCCAGGAGGATTTCTTTATCTCTGGTAGATGAATGGCTTTTTTCACCCTCAATTTGTGTCTTGAGTAGTGAATTTGGGTGTTATTTCTTTGACAGGAGGATTTAGCTATTTGAATCCATGGGGAATAAAGTAAGGCTTCAGGAGCTTCTCTCACCTCCAGGCCGGGGGATCCAGTTTGGAATAGAGTTCCAGCCTGGAGTCCCTGGGAGCTCCCGGAGCCCATTGGAACAGCGCAGACTCCATCTGGCTGCTTAACGAGGCTGGTGCCTACCATGGTAAAAACTGAATCAACACAGGAGAGCACCTTACTTGCACAAGTTTGTATCAGGAAAATCCTTTGGAGTATCTGATGTTTGTTTTGGTGGGGTTTTCTTCTTACAGAAAATACTGAAGACAAGAACAAATCTCAAGCCTCATCTCATCAGAAAAATCATCACTCTCAGAAAAAAAAACGAGGAAGAAGGTGACACTGCTGCAGACGTGGAAGTGTCTGAGCTGAAGAAATGCAGCCCATTGGGACCCTGTTTTCCCAGCACCACCCTCCACACAGGGAGGGGAGACCCTCAGAGCTGGTGAACCTGGGGGCGAGGCAGTGGCCGTCACCTGTGCGTCCACTCACGTGGTCACCGAGGGGCTGCTGAGGTCCCTGGCCAGGCAGAGCCTCCTCAGGGAGCAGGACGTGTCCCTAGCCCTGAGGTGGCTGCGGAACCACGTCCCACCATGCCTGCCGGCTGCGCACGTGATGCTCAGGGATGAGACACTGAGGAACGACCTCTTCAGGCTTTACACCCGGCTCAGCCAGGCCAGCAGCGCCTCAGCTGGGCTCTCCAGGGAGCTCGGAGTGCTCAGTTCCATCATGTTGCAGCTACTGGAGGAGCAGGCCCTGTCCAGCACCTTCCACAAGCCTGTGAAATCCCTGTGCCTGTCACCAGCGACGGAAGAGGATGCGGACCAGACAGGTGCCTTGTCTTGTTCTTATCACTCATGTTACGAGGCAGTGGTGGGAGGAACTAGGAAATTCCACGGCTTTTTAAATCCAGTTTTAAACTAGTTTACCCATATCCACCCAGGCTCATGGCTTCCCACAGCAGAAGCAGTGTCTTTCTTGGGATGGGGGCAGGGGTGGGTAGCACGGAGCATGGTTACTCTGTGAGGTTTTCTGACACTACAACACTCACACTCCCTCTAAGAAACTTCCCTTTCAAGGACTAAACTGGAACAAAAGGTATAAAAGAAATGTAATTCCAAGAGGGAAAACAGTCTGCAAAAAACAGGTCCGTGTGGGCATGGATGCTGATTCCTGTTGCTGGTCAATGATAGCAGCTGACGGGTCAGATTTCAAACTATTTTATTTAACAGGAAACTGGTTTGTTCCCACTTGTGAGCATGATCATTGGCTTGGCATGGGCAAAGCCACTCCAGATTTTCCATCTAGGAAAACTAGTTAGGGAACTATTTTAAAATGTAGTCCTGGAGGTAAACAGCTTGGCCGTTTTTTATTACTGTGTGGAAAGAGAAGAATATCTGTTCTGATTTTTCTCTCATCTCTTCCACAGCTGTTTTTGTATTCCTGACTTCTGTTTACAACGGAGACACGTGGCTTGGAGCCCAGGAGCCGGATATGTTACTTACTCATGTCAGATGGGTCTGCACTCGTGCAGGTTATGAATTACAGGATGACTCGGAAACTCAGAAACAAGGAAAAGAAGCTATTATGTCTCTCTGCAAAAAAAATTTGGCTACATCAGGGCATTAATTCAGGGAACTAACACTTCATCTTTAACGTTCTCTGCTCTGCCATCATCACTGTGTGCCATGGAAGCCTCCTGAGCTGCTCTCATACAGACCTGACTTGTTTGGTAAAAAAACCTCAGTATTTTATTACTGTGTGCAAACTTAGGGGAAAGATTTTATTCAGTATCTCTCAGTGGAACATTAAAGCTTCAATTTCTCTTTTCTTGAACAGTCTGAGACAGAATATTACTTATATCATTTTTATTACTGACATTTTTAACTTTTTGTAGAACCAGAGAGACTGTTTGTGGACGTGTGTGTTATTAATATCCATCTTCTCTCCAATATAAGATGGGGAAAAAAAGGCTGCAGAGCTTCCCACAATGGGCTGTAAGTGCAAATGACAAGGAGCCAGAGGTTTAGTCATGACAATTTACTATTTCTTGAAGAATCTGGCTGATTTCATGATACCAAAACCAGTATGAATAAAAGACTGAACTCAGGAATCATGATGGTCTTCTTGGGTTTAAAAAAACTTTATTGGCTTGGAAAGACATTGATATCAGACCTGGGTTTTTTTATTACCCTTTTTTTTTAATTAAAAAAAGCCCTCATCCATCACTGCTGCTGTGATGTGCAACAAAAGCCCATCTTCCCTCCACTTGGAACAGGTGAGAGATGGAACTAAATCCCAAAGGATTTTCTGCTTATTGAGTATATGTGCAAAATCTGATAAGCTGTTCTCGAATGTGGCCATGAGGGTAGTTGAACATGCCACCCCACATCTGCAAATATGCAGTGCCAGAACAAGCACCTGTGAAAGGTAAACCAGGATTTATTCAATTGACTCATGACTGCGTCCTGTCCCGGGTCCTTTGTACAAATACTGTACAGGGGAAAACCAGAACTGCACGTTCCTTGTGATATGCATTGAATTTCCAGGGAAGGGGTAAATAAAAATGAGATGCAAAAAAGGGAATTGCTTCTACATTTAAATATTCTTGTCCTAAAGGAGCCATTGGCTCTGTACCAAGACTTGAGTTTAAATTTTCATTTCTTTAAAAACCCCCAAGCCCTTTAAAAGCTACAGTTTGTGTCATGTAGAATTACTAGCAGCTGACATGAGGAAATCTGTGAGCCGAATCTAGCTGAGCTTAGCTAAGTTTAACCAAATCTAGCTAAGTTCAGCCGAACCGAGCCAAGTTTAAGTGAACTGGGCAGCGTGCAGCCGAACTGAGCTGAGCGGCACCGAGCTCAGCCGAGCCCAGCTGCCTGCTCTCATGCCCATTAATTAGCGCGAGTGCAGTCACTGCCTGGTGAGGTGCTGCTGGACCCTGTGCCCCTGTTCGTGTCCGTGCGCCGGCTTGCGGGACTCGGCAGCCGGAAAACACCGAGCTCTGCGTGTTTAACGTGAGGCAGCTCCGCTTCCCCGTGCGGCGCCTCGGCCCGGCCCACGCCACCCCCAGGCAGCCGAGCCGAGATTGGCCGAATGCAGCAAGCGGCACCGAGTTCAGCCGACCGAGCCGAGCCACGCCGAACACATAGAGCGGCACCGAGTGCAGCCGAACTGAGCCAAGCTCCGCAGAATGCAGCATCCCGGACAGGGCGGGGGGCCGGGCCGGGCTTGGGACAGGGCCGGGGCTCTGTGAGGCACACCCTGGAGGCGGCCGGGGGCAGGGCCGGGCGGTACCAGGGACGCCGCTTCAGGGGCGGGTCCCGGGCTCGGATCAGGTGCGCGGGGCCGGGACGAAGTGATTTAATCTATGGAAATCGCTTTGCCAGCCCTTTGCTCACTCTGAGCACGTTGGAGACAGGAGCCCACTGTCCGGGCTCACAGCCTGGGACAGGACAGGATTCAGCTTCCCCTCCTGTCCCCCCCTCTACCCCTCATTCCTCTTCCCCGTATTCCCCTCCTTTCTCTCCCTTTCCCCCCTTTCCCTCTCCTCCCCAAAGCCTTTCCCTCCTATTCTGGCCTGCCCTCCTGTCCCCCCTTCTAACCTTCCTTTCTTCTCCCTGTATTCCTGTTCTTTGTCCCCAAAGCACTCCCCTCCTCTCCCCCCCAAACCTGACCCCCCACTTCTTCCTCTCCTGTCCCTACCCCGCTACCCACTTCTATTCCCCCTCTCCCCCATCCACCCGCCTTCTTCCCCCCCACCCTTCTTTTCCCTTCCCCTCCTGCTTCCCAACACACCGACAACACCCCCGCCCAACCCTTCTCATCCCTGCTAGCCCTCCTCTCTTCCCGTCATCCCCTTTCTCGCTTCCTCCCGCATCCGTGGGTCTCGGAGCACGGGAGACTAAAGCCCAGAGGGCTGGAGCCTGGCACCCCCCGCCCTCGCTGGAGCCCCCACACGGGGCCGGCCTGCTCTGCATCTGTCCCCCCATGCAGTTAAAAACACGGCCTGACACACCCGGGGATCTGACTTTCCCCACATCACACTGGGGTGCCCCTGGGGGAGTTGGGGCTGGGGTTAGGGGGGCCCCTTCCTTAGAGAAGGGGGGTCCCACGGTGGGGGGGCTGAGTGTTAGGGAGGGCCCCTCCTTAGGAGGGGGTCCTGGGCTAGGGGGTCAGGAAGGGCTCCCTCCGGAGGAGGGGGTCCCTGGGTGAGCCCCCTTGGGGGGAGGGGAGTGGGACAGAGGGAGGACTTTTTATCCCCTTCAGTCCCAGCCCCTTCCCTTGGGCCCTCTCCTCCGATCGGGGTTCGCCCCAGCCTCCTCCTCAGGACCCCCTTATCCGGTCCGGGGGTGGGAGCAGGGGAAAGCAGAGGGGATCATGTCGCTTCTGCAGTGTAAACAGACAAAGTGTCAGCCAAACAACTGAACCCTCCCATCCTGTCCCACCTACCACCCCTCCAAAAATTGTAAATAAAGGGTAATGATTGCTGGGGAATTTCCTTAGGAATTATGAACCTCACACATATGGAATTTTGGAACTGGAATCCCAATCTCAGCCTTGGGCACCTGCAGGAAAAGAGGGGGGTCCTTATCTATAGCAAGGAAAGCCCAGTGCCCCAGTGTGTGAGGTGCAGACATTGAAGTGTCCAGGGGATGACTGGCAAACCGCTTCTGCCCCTGCCCTCACACTCTGAGTGGCAGAAACCCCAGGTGCGAGCTGTGAGGGTGATGAGGGGGCAGCTCCTGCCAAGGGCTTCTTGCGAGGTGGTCTCCCTCAGTTTACTTTGGCATGGAGCTGCTGGAGGAGAGGGGCTTAGGGTTGGCTACTGGGGGTGTCTCATGGAATGATGGTGGGATTATTGGCTCTGGATGCACTTGGATGTGGGGCATTGCTTAAAGGAGGTGCAAGGGACAAATATTTGTGCCAGGCAACAGCAGTAGGTGAGCCAGTGTAGGTTTGGGGGGGGGGGGGGGTGTCTCCTTTCCCTTTTCAATTTTATCTTGCCAGCCCCCTCCCTGGTGCCCCTAGAAAAAAACATGGGGGTTGTGAGGAAAAAAGAGGTTTAAATTGGGATGAATCCCCCTCCACTTGGAATTTTATTAAATAGTGGTATTTATATGTGGTTTTTATTCAATATTGCATTCTTTGGTGATATATAGTGTTTTGTTGGGAGCTTTTTTGGTATTAATTTTTATGTGTAATTTGGTTTTTGAGTGAAGATAACTTTGTAGATGGGTCTGTTTATATTTGAGGTAGAATTAATTTAAGTAGCTTTTTAACAGACTTCTGATATGTGTTATTGGGGTTTTGTATATTGTATGTAGGGGTTGAGATTGGGAAGGGTGTTGGGGGTTAGGTTTGTTCCTTCTTTCTCTAAAGAATTTTTTCCCCACAAGTTACCAAGGAGACCAAGTGTTGGATACTTGAGAGTACTTAACCGAAACAAAGAGGTGGACAAAGGTGGAAGGGGGAGATAACGCAAGTAAAAGACAAAGCTTGAGGCAACTGCGGGCTTTTCTTTTTCCGGCGTTCGGGGAGATGCGTGTCTGCCGCTCCTTGAGGATCTCAGCGGCCGCAAGGCACGCCGAGCGGAGAACGGCTGTTGCTGGCTGGAGGAGATTCACTGTGGCCAAAAAAAATCCAGTCCTGGGAAATCTACTATTACCAGTTCGGCCTGAATCCTGATTTTTCCCGGCCACCCATGGGGAGCTGGTCCAGGCCCTGCCTCTCCTTCGGTTTTCTTCGGCGCTGCTTGTCTTGCTACAGCATGACCCTGCACTCCCTGCGCTGCCGGGACATCCTGCCCCTGCCTGCCGGGACACTCTGCCATTCCAGCTACCAGCCTGGGACTTTTCCACTGTTTCAGCTTGGTGCTCTAAAGATCCTGCAGGGACACCGAAACCAAACTGCCCTGGGTCTTGTGAAACAAAGCCCTCAAAGTTCTTAGTACTGTTGTCGTTTGTCACTAATGCTGTAGTTGTTTGGTGGGGGGGGGGGGGGGGGGGGGTTTTGTGTGTTTGTTTGCTTTGTATTACATACTAGTAAAGAACTGCTATTCCTATTTCCCAAATCTTTGCCAAAGAGCCTCTGATTGTAATTTTACCTAGCAGATACCTGTCTTCCCAAACCAAGACAGATTTTGGCGCCCAACGTGGCGCTTGAGGGCACTGAGAAAAGAAAAGGGAAGAGAAATAGCAATTCTTAACTAACCTAGTACTTTCTTTTGTGTGCGTTAAATATAAAAACCTCATTAGGCTGCATCATGTGGTCTAACTTAGCCTGGTTTGGGTGGCATGTGGTTGTGGCTGTATTCCTTCCATTTGCAGGCCCTTATCTAAACATGAGCCCTATAACTAAGGCTACTGTGACTGTCATCCAGTTTATTTTATGGCTTAATAAGGTGAAAAACTCATGGATTTTTAATTTCCTCTGGAAGGCAGGCACATGGATTCAGGGCTATTGTACACTAACTGTGTGTTTTTGGAGTTACTTTAACAATAGTACCTACTGTAAAGAAATGACACCGGGGGAGGTTTTTTTTTCCCAACCCTTTACCCATCTCTTTAGGTCTGCCCCACCAGTTTTTGAAAGGTTTAAATCCTCTCTGAATGCTAATGATATCATACAATGGCTGGTGCTGCTAATATGCATATTCTATTTAGCATTCAGAGATAAGGGAAGATTGACCTAGATAACCACCCTGATACCTACCCCACAAAATAAGGATGATACCCCAGAGCCTGACTCTGCCCCACAGCCTGCCTCAGAAAGGACCCACCCGGATTGGGTTGAGGTTCTGGTAAAAGAAATGCATGAGATGGGCCAGATACTGAAGGAGTACATTTCCCCAGCTCATGAAAAACCCTCCCCCTGCCCCGAGAAGGCAGAGACTGATGGTGCAGCAGTGGAACCCACAGACGTCACAACTGTCCAAGTTCCAGCTGAACCACAAGAGCAGCCACAGCCAGCAGCAGTCGCCCCTGTGGAAACAAGGAAGTGTAAAGTGAAATCGTCAAATCCTGGTATTAAAGATAAAAAAGGAGGGTCCTCACAGTCCACAGAAGAGCCACAGGTTGAGATCATCACTGAGTCCCTAACATATGAAAGTCTATGTAATCTGCAAAAAGATATTGCACGACGAAGACGTGAGGCTTCTACAGCCTGGCTACTTCGAGTCTAAGACCTTATGGGTACAAGTGTGCAACTGGATAGTGCTGAAGCAAAAAATTTGAGACCCTTGACCCAGGACTCAAGTATAAATCAAGTATTTGTAAGAGAGCAAAGGCCCCTTCCCCTTTGGGAACGACTTCTAGTAAGTGTGAGAAAGAAATTTGTCCACAGAGACAGAATGCAAGAGCACAACAATAGAATGCGATGGAAGACCCTTGAGGAAAGAATCCAACAGTTGAGAGAAGTGGCAGTATTGGAAGTACTTTTTGGAAGGACCGGACAGCATGATAATGACCCCGACAAAGTTAAATGCACAGGGCACATGTTATGGAATCTGGCAACTCATAGACGATCTCAATATGCCACATTCATCGCAACAATTAATGCCGAGGATAACCGAGAGACAGTGGGTTCTGTTGCCAACAAGCTCAGAAATTATGAAAGTATGATCAGTGGCCCAATGCAAGCTCATGTCTCTGCGGTGGTGAAAGAACTCAAAGAGGAGATGAGAGAAATGAGAGAGGAGATAAGAAGGAACAGTTCCCATGTAGCACCGGTGCGAGTCACAGGCCCCAGAATCAGAGTCCAACATCCCCCAGCGAGAGAGAGAGAGTACACCCCTCGAGCTGACCTGTGGTTTTATCTGCGGAACCATGAGGAAGACATGAGAGCGTGGCATGGGAAACCTACTTCTGTCCTGGCAGCACGAGTACGTGAGCTCAAGGAGAGAAACACTAACAGAAAGAGTTCCACTAGAATGAAGGTAGCCTCAGCCTCCTATGAGCAAGCTGCCAGGTATTACGAAGGTGGGAATGCTGTGTCAGATTCCCTCGAAAAAACCTCTACCATGTATGTCCAAGAAAGGAATAATAACCAGTGCTAGAGGGGCCCTGCCTCTAGCCAGGAAAAGGCACGGAAAAATCAAGTTTTTTGGACTGTGTAGATTTGATGGCCTGGCACATCAGAGCCACAAAAATATGAAGCTTTGATAGATACTGGGTCGCAGTGTACTCTAATGCCATCGGGACATGTGGAGGCAGAACCAATTTCCATTGCCGGGGTGACAAAGGAATCACGGGAATTGACTCTAGTTGAAGCCGAAGTGAGCCTGACCGAGAAGGAGTAGCAAAAACTTCTGATTGTGACCGGCCCAGAGGCTCCATGTATTCTAGGCATAGACTTCCTCAAGAATAAATATTATAAAGACCCTAAAGGACTCAGATGAGCTTTTGGAATAGCTGCTGTAGAGACAGACAACATTAAGCAGTTGAACACCTTGCCGAAACTATCAGAGAACCCATCTGCAGTAAGACTCCTGAAGGTAGAAGAACAACAAGTACCTGTTGCCACCTCGACAGTGCACCGTCGGCAGTATCAGACAAATCAAGACGCCGTAATCTCCATCCACAAGATGATCCGTGAGCTAGAGAGCCAAGGGGTGGTCAGCAAAACCCACTCACCCTTCAACAGCCCCATCTGGCCTGTGCGCAAGTCTGATGAAAAATAGAGACTGACTGTGGACTATCGTGCATTGAATGAAGTAACTCCACCGCTGAGCGCTGCTGTGCCGGACATGCTAGAACTTCAGTACGAGCTAGAGTCCAAGGCAGCGAGGTGATATGCCACTATTGACATTGCAAATGCATTTTTCTCCATTCCTCTGGCTGCAGAATGCAGGCCTCAGTTTGCTTTCACCTGGAGGGGCGTGCAGTACACCTGGAACCGGCTGCCCCAGGGGTAAAAACACAGCCCCACCATCTGCCATAGGCTGATCCAGGCTGCACTGGAGAAGGGTGAGGCTCCAAAACATCTACAGTACATCGATGACATCATTGTGTAAAGAAAGACTGCAGCTGAAGTGTTCGAGAAA
This sequence comes from Chamaea fasciata, assembly GCF_029207755.1. NCBI lineage: Eukaryota > Metazoa > Chordata > Aves > Passeriformes > Sylviidae > Chamaea > Chamaea fasciata. The sequence continues at coordinate 80,109 of NW_027094393.1, forward strand.
AGAGAAAAGATCATCCAAATTTTGCTGAAAGCCCAGTTTGCCATCAAGAAGAGCAAAGTCAAGAGACCTGCCAGAGAGATCCAGTTCCTGAGAGTAAAGTAGCGAGATAGACGGCAGCAGATCCCCACTGAGGTCATTGATAAGATCACAGCAATGTCTCCACCGACCAGCAAAAAGGAAACACAAGCTTTCCTAGGAGCCATAAGTTTTTGGAGGATGCACATTCCTGAGTACAGTCAAATCGTGAGCCCTCTCTACCTAGTTACCCGCAAGAAGAACGATTTCCACTGAGGCCCAGAACAGCAACAAGCCTTTGCCCAGATCAAGCAGGAGATTGCTCATGCAGTAGCCCTTGGCCCAGTCAGGACGGGACCAAATGTGAAGAATGTGCTTTATTCTGCAGCCGGGGACAATAGTTTGTCCTGAAGCCTTTGGCAGAAAATGCCAGGGGAGACCCGAGGCCGACCACTGGGATTCTGGAGTCAAAGTTACAAAGGATCTGAAGCCAACTACACTCCCACAGAGAAGGAGATCTTGGCCGCCTATAAAAGAGTTCAAGCCGCCTCAGAAGTGATTGGCACAGAAGCACAACTCCTCTTGGCACCCCAACTACCAGTGCTGGAGTGGATGTTTAAAGGAAAGGCTCCCTCCACGCACCATGCCACCGATGCCACATAGAGCAAATGGACTGCCCTCATCACACAGCGTGCCCATATTGGAAACCCAAATCGCCCTGAGATTTTGGAAATAATTACAAACTAGCCAGAAAAAGAAAACTTCGATCTCACGAACAAAGAAGAGCAAGAACAAGTGACACGAGCTAAAGAAGATCCTCCGTACAACCAGCTGCCAGCAGAAAAAACACACTACGCTCTTTTCACTGACGGTTCCTGTCGCATCGTGAGAATGAACCGTAAGTAGAAAGCAGCCGTATGGAGCCCCACACGACAGGTTGCAGAAGCCACTGAAAGAGAAGGGGGATCAAGTCAGCTTGCTGAACTCAAAGCTGTTCAATTAGCCCTTGACATTGCTAAAAGAAAGAAGTGGCCAAAGCTCTACCTCTACACTGATTCGTGGATGGTAGCCAATGCTCTGTGGGGCTGGCTGGAAAGGTGGAAAAAAGCCAACTGGCAGCGTAAAGAAAAACCAATCTGGGCTGCTGATGAATGGAAAGACGTTGCCACTCGTGTAGAGAAGCTGCCTGTGAAAGTCCGCCATGTAAATGCCCATGTTCCCAAGAATCGGGCTAATAAAGAACACCAAAACAACAAGCAGGTAGATCAGACTGCCAAGATAGAAGTGTCAAAAATAGATTTAGATTGGCAACACAAGAAAAAGTTGTTCCTAGCCCGATGGGCCCGTGATGCCTCGGGTCATCAGGGCAGAAATGCCACCTATAAGTAGGCCCGAGACCGAGGAGTGGATTTAACCATGGACAGTATTTCTCAAGTTATCCATGACTGTGAGACATGTGCTGCAATCAAGCAAGCCAAGCGAGTGAAGCCCTTATGGTATAGTGAGCAGTAGTCCAAATATAAATATGGAGAAGCCCGGCAAATTGACTACATCACCCTTCCCCAAACCCGCCAGGGCAAGCGTTATGTGCTAACCATAGTGGAAGCCACCACTGGATAGCTAGAGACCTACCCTGTGCCTCATGCTACTGCCCGGAACACCATCCTGGGCCTAGAAAAACAAGTCCTGTGGAGACATGGCACCCCTGAGAAAATCGAGTCGGACAATGGGACTCATTTCAAGAATAGTCTTATAAGCACCTGGGCTAAAGAACATGGCATTGAATAGGTGTACCATATTCCTTATCATGCACCAGCAGCCGGGAAAGTTGAACGGTGCAATGGCCTGCTTAAAACTACCTTGAAGGCACTGGGTGGGGGAACCTTCAAAAATTAAGATATTAATTTTGCAAAAGCCACCTGGTTGGTGAACACTCGAGGTTCCACCAACCGAGCAGGTCCTGCCCAATCTGAGCCCTTGCAAAAGACAGACGGAGATAAGGTTCCAGTGGTACACATGAGAGGTATGCTGGGAAAAACTGTTTGGATTAATCCTGCCTCCAGCAAAGACAATCCCATCCGTGGGGTTGTCTTCGCTCAGAGACCAGGTTGCACCTGCTAGGTAATGCAAAAGAATGGAGAGACCCGATGCATACCTCAAGGAGACCTTGTTTTAGGGTGAACTACCCATGACAATGTGGCTGTATCCATATTTGCATATATATATGTATTCTTAACAGTTAAAACTCAATGCAATATGTTGGTATAGGAAAAAAATTTGGGGTGGATAATGTTGGGGGTTAGGTTTGTTCCTTCTTTCTCTAAAGAATTTTTTCCCCACAAGTTACCAAGGAGACCAAGTGTTAGATACTTGAGAGTACTTAACCGAAACAAAGAGGTGGACAAAGGTAGAAGGGGGAGATAACGCAAGTAAAAGACAAAGCTTGAGGCAACTGCGGGCTTTTCTTTTTCCGGCCTTCGGGGAGACGTGTGTCTGCCGCTCCTCGAGGATCTCAGCGGCCGCAAGGCACGCCGAGCGGAGCACAGCTGTTGCTGGCTGGAGGAGTTTCACTGTGACCAAAAAAATCCAGTCCTGGGAAATCTACTATCCCCAGTTCGGCCTGAATCCTGAGTTTTCCCAGCCACCCGCGGGGAGCTAGTCCAGGCCCTGCCTCTCCTTCGGTTTTCTTCGGCGCTGCTCGTCTTGCTACAGCGTGACCCTGCACCCCCTGCGCTGCCGGGACATCCTGCGCCTGCCTGCCGGGACACTCTGCCATCCCAGCTACCAGCCCGGAACTTTTCCACTGTTTCAGCTTGGTGCTCTAAAGATCCTGCAGAGACACCGAAACCAAACTGCCCTGGGTCTTGTGAAACAAAGCCCTCAAAGTTCTTAGTACTGTTGTCGTTTGTCATTAATGCTGTAGTTGTTTGGTGGGGGGGGGGGAGGTTGTTTTTTTTTTTTTGTGTTTGTTTGCTTTGTATTACATACTAGTAAAGAACTGCTATTCCTATTTCCCAAATCTTTGCCAAAGAGCCTCTGATTGTAATTTTACCTAGCAAATACCTGTCTTCCCAAACCAAGACATAGGGCTAGCTTGGCTGGTGGAGGTTTGGGTGTTTTGTTAGATGCAGTTTTTTAATTTTTGAATTTTTTTTTCTGTTAAGTGGTTTTAAAGTGGTTCTTAATAACTTACTGTGTAGGGGTTTTTTTTTGTTTGTTTGTAGATGGTGTATGATAAGGGATATGGTCTATTTATTAAATGTTATTTTTCTTAGTACAAGTGTTGATCAGATTGGTTCTGAACTGATTTTAGTTGAATTTTTGTTTTGGTGGGCTATTATATTTTTAAAGCCTATGTTTTCTAAAGTTTACAATAGTGTAATTGGGCCGTAATGCGAGGTATAGGGTAGGCTTTTAATTATTTAGTGGTGGTTTTTATTATGCTCTGTAATGTTTGTTTTGGTGAGTTTGAGGTAGTGTGATGTAATTAATCAGTTAGGATATTTTAATATTTAAAATTGGATTATTTTTTATTTTAGTATAGGGGTTTATTTATTTGCCTTGTTTGTTTTCAGTGTATGTTTTATAGTTCTGGACAATTTGGGAGCTATTGTTTATGGTTAAACTGATCTTTTGGTTTTTTGAGTATATATAGGTGGTATTTTTGTTTTGATGGTTTGAGTTATTATGGGTTTATTGATTTAGGAATAATTTTCTGGTGTTGTTAATTTAAGTTTATTTGTGATATTATTATTTTTGCAGTTTGTTTGTTGTTCTAGTGTTTTATATAAAAGTTGCATTTTTGGGAACGTGGGTATTGATACAGTGCATTTTTCAGGTAGTTATTTGGGGTAGTGATATTCTTTTATTTTTTAGTAGTTAAGATTTTTTCATATTAATTAGTTTGGTTTTTTAGTTAAATTTATAGAGTTTTGGCTATTATTTATGAGATAGTGTAGGTTATTTCTTTTAGTCAGTTTTAGGGACAGTTATACAATTTTGAGTTTAGTAAGTTGGTTTGATTTATCTTTTTTACTAGTTTTTGTGATTTGTTGAGTGGGATTTTATATAGTTGTTTTTTATTTTTGATCCATTTTCATGATATGATAAGAACTATTAGTGAAAAGAGTTAGTGTGGCTTGTTTGCTGGTAGCTTGTAGTATGGTGGAGTTTTTTAGTCTGTGCTTGTTGTGACTACAGTTGACCACATAAAACACACCATAAGCGACGCTTGGTGTTGCACCAGCAAACGAGGCTTCAGCAATCGCAACTGCTTGTGCACCAATTACTGCTCCTTTTGCCCACTTCACATTGTCTGCTGATATCCTGTTTTGTTTTCTGAAAGACAAAGAACAGTGATACCTCTGGCAAGGCTGGAGGTGTCTTTTTCTGCTGCTCCATCCCAGAGGGGTTTTCTGTATTGCTGCTGTTGGCATCGTAGTGCTCAATTGTGAGGAACATCACCTGTGTAAGCCAAATCCTAGGAAAAAACCCCAAACAAAACAACCGAGTCTGCCTTTTGTGTGAGAAATTGCATTCCAGCCAAGAAAATATCACCGGGCCCAGGGCACAGGAGGGTTCCTTCCCATTTGATGGGAAGAGTGCACAAACCAAGCACCAAACGGGCCTGGCTGGAGCCTGTTAGGGGTCAGCATTAGCAGCAGGAAGGGTGGCCAGAGGGGCTCAGGCAGGGCTTGGGCTGGGTCTGACCTGTAGTGGCCACATGTGCTTTTTCCTTGCTAAGGTGGGCAAAGGCAAATCTGACAACTGAGTGTGTGCTTGAGACTCTCACTCAGCTGTCTGAGAATCTGTCTAAAAAATGGAAGCAAACTTAGGTTTAGTTTGGTGTACAGCACTTAAAAGTGGTCCAAAATATTCTTCAATAACTGTATCCGGAAGAAGGGCTCCACGCCAGAGTTGTTTTGTGCAAGCATTGTTCTTATAGACGGTGGTTGTTCATCTGGACTGGTTTTATTATCTCTGTTTTTTCTGAAGTTCCCATTTATTTTGCTATATTGCTGTGGATGTTCACCCTCGTACTCTATACAGAGGTTTGGGGATTTTTTTCTTCATTCCACAGCTATAATTTTTTTTTTTTTCCCATGGCAGTAAAATTCTCTAAAGCACTAAGCTGGCTGCAGAGTGGCATTTTCTGGGAGAGAGTAATGCTGCTTCTCCCAGTCAGCGCTGCACTGTTCTTGGTGTCTTGGTGCAGTTTTTCAGTGTATCTCTTTGCCCCAGAATCCATGGCTGTCTCTCAGGGTTCTGAAGGAGTGCTGTATTTGGATTTTTGGCTTCAGAGTGGGATGTGCAGGATCTGAACAGTGGCATCTCGGCTCTATTCTAGGAACCCTAGAAAAGCAAGCTCTTATTCATGAGGAACCACTAACTCTTGAAAGTCGAGCTGTCTTGGAAGAGGTGCTGCAAAGGGTGAGATTTAACCTCATATTATTCTTTGTTAAAATCAGCTCTGTGAAACTTTAATAGGCTTCAACAGTTTTGCAGAACAGCTGATTTCAGCTAGAGCAATTCAGTGCATTGTAACATGCACTGGTCCGCTTCATGTAATCGGTCTCTTGTGTTATGCAAGATCTTCAGCAACTTTTCCTTCAATTTGCTTGGTAATTAGCATTTTGTGTTTATCAAGCACAGCATTAGGTTCCTATTTACGTGTCAGTAATTTGATATGTTATTCCTAGTTAGTTCTGATTCACTTCACCAGATCTTGACTTAACTTTGAGTCACGTTTCTTCTGCCTTTTTTGCAAATAGACTTAATGCTTTTCCTGTAACTGTATTGAAATATTGAAATAATATTGAAATATTAATCATAAACTAATCATGATAAATCAAGTTGATTATTTGGTCTACTAAAATCTTGTGACTACCTTGCAGGTAGGAAGAGTTGGGACCAAACAGTGTAAGGAAGTTGACTGTGGAAGCTGCAGATTGTCCAGCAAAAGCTGAGTGTGCGGCTGTGACACTTAGCAAGGTTGGAAAGAGTTCCTGTGTGGACAGTGAATGTTAGAGTCAGCTGAGCTTTCAAGGTATGAACATAGCAAGGAAAGGATCAAATGAAAAGCATTGGTGACGTGAGATTGTATTTGAGCCCCTTCCGACGTCCACACGTGCTCTTGGTTTTGTCAAATTCTGTGTGTAACCAAGTACAGTAGTTTCCCTGGTTATTTTGCAGGTAGATACAATACTCCAAGCTCTGGAGACAAGACTGACGACTATTGAGTCATTTGTGGCTGGTCTGCATGGGCAGGTCTGAGAGGAAATACGTGTTGAACGGCAGGAGAACGGTGAATGTGAAACTTGGCCCCGTAATCCTCTGGCATCTGTGGGAACGTTGCAGAGGTCATGAAAGAGCCGAAAGCCATGGGTGGTCTGTGCTGCACGGGAGCAGCGCTGACCAAGGCTGTGTCCCAGCCAAGGAGATCCCCTTGTGTCCCTTGAGAGGGTACCCCAGGGGTTTTGTTCTTAATAAAGACTTCTGAGGAGTAGATCTGTAGACTTCTGGTTTAATGGAAGTATTTATTGAAATTTTTGTCTCTGAAAGCAAAGCGTTTATCTCCTGACTTCCCTGCTATTCAGTATCTACTGAACTGGGCGTGCATTTTCCTAAGCTAATGAGAAACCTCCCTGTGATTCTGTAATTTGCAAAGGAGCAGCATTAAGTCGCTTTTTCTTGTCTCCATAGCTTTAGCTTGATTTGTGTTCAAAGACAGGAATGACTCAAGAACTGTATGTGGTGACTTGTTAGTTTGGTGGGGTTTTTTTGGGCTAAAATATGATCTAAGAAAAGGCTTTTTTGCAGCATTAGATAAATGCTTTTGCATGAGGTGTTGAAGATCAGTTGTTTGACAACTTCAAAGGGAGGCAAACCAAACCAGGCTGATGGCCACACTCCTTTAAGCAAGGCTTGGTATATATTTGAGCAATTATTTCAGCAGTTTTTTTGATGTGAATGCGGCTATTTTGGGTGAGTTTGCTTTTCTGTGCATCCAACTAATTGTCAGTGTTTCTCCTACCGATCGAGTGTTCCACCTAGTGTTTTTCAATAAAAGCAAGCAGTTGTATTAAGCAAGAATAATCTCAAAAAGGTTTCTGGGTTGTTTGTTTTTTTGTTTTGTTTTGTTTTTGTTTTGTTACCCAACACTACTTAGCTTTACTACTGTGAGTTTTAAAGTTTTCTCCAAAAACTTGGAATGAATTTGCCCATTCTGCCTCACTGGTAGGCACTGTATCTCTTAGGCCAGTGAAGATGGAGGTGAGAAGCTTTTCTGTTTTGATGTAGTGCTCCAATTCAGTCCATAGTGATGGTCTCAGATCCTTTTTTGGTCAGGTAACTAAAACATTTTGTTATTGACTTACCTGCAAGCCAGAGGAGCTTACATTACTTGAGTGTAATTTGTGAGGCAGTTTCTGCTCTAACAAGTTTTTGAATGCTGCTCAACAGCAACAGACCTCATTCTGGATGTTTCAAGGTGAGAGAGGAGATGGTCACATCCCAGGAGCCTGATTTTGGAATGCTTTATGGAATTGGCGAAGTAGCTTTTATTCTGGGGTTTCCATAGTCTGCCCATGGCAGGTCCAGTCTGTGCTTGAACTTGGCGCCCTCAGTCCACAGGGAAACGGGCTTTTGGGGAAGTTCTTCCAGCTCTACCTAATGCTTTATGAATGATGATGATTTTGTGCAAGTAGGCGGTTCATTCTGACCCATTTTCTTTTCTCTCCTTGCAGACTGTACCTGCTGAAAGGCTGAGGTGGGACCAGGATCTGCAAAATCTCTGACTCTCCGTGTCTTCCTGAGGCTGAAGCCATGTTTATTGGCAACGATGACATAGTGGAAAATGCTAAAGATTGAAAACTTTGGCTTTTTCCCCCTGAATCCCAAGACATTGTCTGCAGCTGTGGCCTGTATATGTCTTAAAAGAGTTTCCGGGCTTAGAAAGGTTTTTACATTCTGCAGTAGTTATCTATAACTCAATTTAAAAAGAATCATGCTATATCAATGTGGTGTTAATTACTCTGAGTTGGTTAATTAAAGCAAATCACTGATAAGGGGTTTGAGCAACCCTGGGATGGCCCTTGGAGCTGGCAGCTCTTATTTAATTTCTCTTTATTCCTTTAATGTCTTTCAATTACTTCTTAAGCAATTACTGCAATTAGGATATACAATAAGGACAACAGCATTTCTGCCCTGCTGGATTGGGAAATTCAAGCCCAGTTCCTTGGAGAGATTGAGGGGATGGGGAGCTGAGCCTCAGGCGTGGTTTTGACAGTGGGAATTTGGTGAGGAAGAAAAGAGAAATTCCTCGAGAAAGTGGTTAATGCCAGTTCTGCTGGTTTTGGCTGCTCCTACCCCAAAAAAACCCCATCCTGTTTAAACGGGACTTGGAGAAGCAGCAGGATGTGCCGAGGGACCTGTGCTGGGACCCCCAAACCCTGGTCAGGGATGCTGGGAAACGCCAGCTTCACAGGAACACTACAGAGGGGCTGTGCTGGGACCTCTCAAATTGCAGTCAGAGATACTGGGTACTGCTGTACCTTTGGGACACTACTGAGAGGCTCCACTGCCTGAGCCAGAGAGTTCTCCCATTATTTTCTGTCATGCTTAGAATCTGGCACGTCATTATAGCCCCACAAGCTGAAAATCCCATCTGATCAGTTGGAGTCACAGACGATCACACAGAAGCCAGTCTGGGAGAGGAAGTGAGCTGTTGCATAAATTTATTTTTCCCAATGCGTCTTGAATTTATACCACAATCTCTCATCTCTCCTCAGACCCCATATCCTTGAGTTTTGAGTTTTCTCATAAAGAATTTTCTCCCTACGCTGGACAACAATTCCTAGGCACCACGGGGAGCGGTGGGGTTTGGGGGGTCCTGGTACCAGCACGGGTGTTGCCTGCACCCTGGCCCGTTCCAGACAGCACGAAGAAATCACCACCGCCGTCCTCTCGTGCCCAGAGCTCCGGCAGGACCCCAGCGCAGCACCGGCTGCAGGCGGAGCAGGAGAGGCTCGTGCCGTCCGCAGTGATCCTGATCCCTGGCTCTGAGACCCACAGCCCGCCCACAGCGGGAGAGGCGGCACCGCTCGGAAGGTCGTACAGCCGCCGAGAACACTAGGTGAGGCCAACAGATGCTTTCTCGCTTCCCAGGCTAAGAGAAGCACTTTCCGTGCTGGAAAGAGCTTCTCTGCAGCAAATGCTGCTTGTTTACTTTAGGACAGCAGGTGCTCCTAGAACAAAAGAACAAAAGACTAGAACAAAACTCCTATACGTTCATTGACTTTCCAGAGCCCTGTTCATTTGCCCAAGCAATCCCCTGCTTAATGGAAACATGCATCTCCCTACTGCCCTTGTATCAAGGGTCGGCAGGGGAGAAGATCCCACTTCAGGCTCCCACAACCCATCTCCAGGTTTCTCTCTAAGCCCTCCCGGTGTAGCAATGTGTCTGAATAACTTGGGCCATTTCCTGTATCAGCCAAACTGTTTGTAGTGAAGATGACACCTGCAGTCTTCTTTTCCAGAGTTCGCAGGAATTCATCAAGGCTACAGGAACAACAACAGCTCTAAAAATAAGAGCCTAGGAAAGCCTCTCCAAGAAATGCAAAACTCAGATAGGAGACACATAGCACGGTGATGGACACTTAACCAATTAAGTGCCCTGAAAGATGTGTGCGTGCGTTCCTGCCTTCCTGCCTGCCTGCCTGATGGAGAAATAACTTAGCCGACCGAGAGAGACACCTGTACCCATGAAGAGTAGTGCTAGAAACTGGAACTGTAGCTTTATGTACACAAGAAAGTAGCTGCTCTTAGAAGCATGTTGTTTCCTTCATTTCAGCAGCCCGTTTTCCCCCTGTATCCCTGTGGCTACCTGCTCCCACTGCAGAACAGAACCAGCACCCAGCCAGCAGCTCCTCAGTCCTGGCAGGTCAGCGGCACTTCCAGGAGCACACCAGGCTGGCAGCAAACTGCCCAAAGGGCACTCAGCCCTAGACCCTTCAAACCCTCCAAAGTAGCTTGGCCAGGGGGCAGGGTCAGCACCAAAGACACAGACACCAACCTCAGGAGCTCAGGGTCTTTGGCGACAGCTCAGAGCAGCCAAGAACCTCCCAAGGAGAAGCTCAGCAATGCCCCCCAGCACTGCTACCCAAGGTGACCTACAGGGACTGAGATCCAGCACCAGGGACCCTGAGCCTTACCCCCAGCAGCTGGGAATCCCCTGTCACAACCCAGCCCTGGAGAGCCCCCCCAGAACTGGCAATTCCCGCGGGTGCGTCCGCCCGCAGGCCAAGAGGCTCCGGCTGTGCCGGGACAGGGCCCAGGTCGGGCAAATGCTGCAATAAACAGGCGCACACAACTCCCACGGCGGGAACAGCTGGGCTCAGCCTCCTCCGGCGTCGCACCAAAGCCGGGCCAGGGCTTCAGGAGCAATGCAGGAGCTGCCTTTGGCCCCGCTCCTCCCAACAAGGCCACAGGACTCATCTCAGGGCCCTGTCCGGCCTCTGAACACAGAAAGGTCAAGCCATGTTTCACTAATGAGCACGGACCTAGCCCAGAACACTAATGATCCTGGCTACCGCACTGCCGACAGGATACAAACACAACATCTGGGTTGAAGGCTCACCCAGAGGTCAGCTTTGCCTCAAGACTCTGCTTCAGGCCTCAGGCCTTCAGGAAGTCCCAAGGTGCTTGAACCTCTGCGCAAAGCCTGCTCCCATCTCCTGTGGAACCTCACAGATCAGGCAGCACTTCCTCGGCCCACTCCTGAGGCTATTTAGCCTGCCAGCAAAGAGCAGGGGCTGACCTGGGAATGACAGAAGGCAGGGAGGGGAAAGGACCCTTTTGCTTCCATCCAGAAAGCCAAAGGCCGTCAAAAAACCCTCTGGTGAACACCTGAGCAGCACCAGGAGATGAAAGGCCTGGCATTCCTGACTCCCAGAGCTCCCAGGCCTGCCTTGCCCCTCACCTTCAGCCCTTGTCTTGGACAGCAAGGCAATCCCAGGGACAGAAATCCAGGCTCCTGCTGCTCCTGGACAGAGGCACCCAACAGCTCTGTGCTGGCTGAACATAGCAGCAAAATCAGGATGCTGCTCTTCCTTGGGCAAAACTCCAGCCACTAAAAAGCTGGAATGCAGGACAACCCTGCCTCTCCACCGGGGCACTTGGATCCAGCCCTACTGACACATGGACATTTGAGACAGGAATCCATAACCCTCCGTGAAATCACATCACAGCCTCCAGGTGTTTTCCTGTTCGTGTCCTCACTTACCTGGCATAGGCTTCTTCCAAGGCTTTGCAGACACTTTGCCTCTAGCCAAAAAGATTAACATCGCCTTCTTTCCAGCTTTCAAGAAGTCACAGCAAGTCATCCTGGTCCCATGTTCCACATCAGATTCTCCTGTAAAAAGAAAGATATCTTTTCTGTTCACATCCTTTCTCAAGCTATCAAGAAAACCAGGATCCCACATGCACTCCCAGAAATTCTCTCAACACCATTTGCTGCTTCTCTCTCTGCCAGGGCACCAACAAGTCCTGGGACACTTCTTGTTCCCTGCTGGCCAGTGACCTTGAGCGATAAAAGAAGGCACCAGTATTGCTGCTAATTTTACAGCCACAGGCTTTGAACTTTCCACAAGTTAAAAGCAGAAGCAGACACTCCTCATCGGGCTCGAGTTCTCGCTTCCTGGCCCAGGAGACGCGCGGCCGCAGCTGCTCGAGCTTCTCTACCACTGCAGAGCGCGCCGAACACGGCAGGCGCACGGCAGGTGACGAACAAGCGACTTCTCCAATCCCGGCCCCGGAGAGGCGTGGCCGCCGCTCCTCGAGCTCCTCCGCCTCTGCACAGCGCTGCACGCACGGCAGGAGCACCGGAAGTGACGAAAGAGCGAGGCCACGCTTCCCGGCCCGGGAGACGCGTGTCTGCCGCTCCTCGAGGATCTCAGCCGCCGCAAAGCACGCCGAGCAGGTAAGCGCACTGCAGATAATGAATAAGTGAAATCTTGCTTCCCAGCCCCGAAAATGCACTTTCGGGGCTGGAGGAGCTTCTCTGCTTCTGGGGAGCACAGAAACCGCGCCCAGCCGCTGTTCGCAGCCAGCCTGCAGCATACCGCCGGAGAGTGCACTAGGCGTTTGCTCGCTTCCCAGGCTAGGAGAAGCACTTTCCGTGCTGCAAACAGCTTCTCTGCCTGTGGAGACCTCGGAAACAGCGTTTAGCGCTGTTTCAAGCCTGCCTGCAAGCGAAACGCCGGAGAGTGCACTAGGCGCGGCCAAACGGCGTTTGCTCGCTTCCCAGGCTAGGAGAAGCACTTTCCGTGCTGCAAACAGCTTCTCTGCTATGGAGAACTCGGAATCCGCGCCTAGCCGCTGTTCGCCGCCAGCCTGCAGCGTACCGCCGGAGAAAGCACTAGGCGTGGCCAAAAGGCGCTTCCTCGCTTCCCAGGCTAAGAGAAGCACTTTCCGGGCTGCAAACACCTTCTCTGCTTGTGGAGAGCTCAGAAACCGCGCCGAGCCGCTGCTCGCAGCCAGCCTGCAGCGTGCAGCCTCCGAGAGCACTAGGCGCGGCCAAAAGGCGCTTTCTCGCTTCCCAGGCTAGGAGAAGCACTTTCCGTGCTGCAAACAGCTTCTCTGCCTGTGGAGAGCTCGGAAACAGCGTTTAACGCTGTTCCAAGCCTGCCTGCAAGCGAACCGCCGGAGAGTGCACTAGGCGCGGCCAAACGGCGTTTTCTCGCTTCCCAGGCTAGGAGAAGCGTTTTCCGTGCTGCAAACAGCTTCTCTGCCTGTGGAGAGCTCGGAAACAGCGTTTGACGCTGTTCCAAGCCTGCCTGCAAGCGAACCGCCGGAGAGTTCACTAGGCGCGGCCAAACGGCGTTTTCTCGCTTCCCAGGCTAGGGGAAGCACTCTCCGTGCTGCAAACAGCTTCTCTGCCTGTGGAGAGCTCGGAAACAGCGTTTAACGCTGTTCCAAGCCTGCCTGCAAGCGAACCGCCGGAGAGTGCACTAGGCGCGGCCAAACGGCGTTTTCTCGCTTCCCAGGCTAGGAGAAGCACTCTCCGTGCTGCAAACAGCTTCTCTGCCTGTGGAGAGCTCGGAAACAGCGTTTAACGCTGTTCCAAGCCTGCCTGCAAGCGAACCGCCGGGGAGTGCACTAGGCGCGGCCAAACGGCGTTTTCTCGCTTCCCAGGCTAGGAGAAGCACTCTCCGTGCTGCAAACAGCTTCTCTGCCTGTGGAGAGTTCGGAAACAGCGTTTAACGCTGTCCCAAGCCTGCCTGCAAGCGAACCGCCGGAGAGTGCACTAGGCGCGGCCAAACGGCGTTTTCCTCGCTTCCCAGGCTAGGAGAAGCACTCTCCGTGCTGCAAACAGCTTCTCTGCCTGTGGAGAGTTCGGAAACAGCGTTTAACGCTGTTCCAAGCCTGCCTGGAAGCGAACCGCCGGAGAGTGCACTAGGCGCGGCCAAACGGCGTTTTCTCGCTTCCCAGGCTAGGAGAAGCACTTTCCGTGCTGCAAACAGCTTCTCTGCCTGTGGAGAGCTCGGAAACAGCGTTTAACGCTGTTCCCAGCCTGCCTGCAAGCGAACCGCCGAAGAGTGCACTAGGCGCGGCCAAAAGGCGTTTTCTCGCTTCCCAGGCTAGGAGAAGCACTTTCCGTGCTGCAAACAGCTTCTCTGCCTGTGGAGAGCTCTGAAAGAGCGTTTAACGCTGCTCCAAGCCTGCCTGCAAGCGAACCGCCGGAGAGTGCACTAGGCGCGGCCAAACGGTGTTTTCTCGCTTCCCAGGCTAGGAGAAGCACTTGCCGTGCTGCAAACAGCTTCTCTGCCTGTGGAGAGCTCGGAAACAGCGTTTAACGCTGTTCCAAGCCTGCCTGCAAGCGAACCGCCGGAGAGTGCACTAGGCGCGGCCAAACGGCGTTGTCTCGCTTCCCAGGCTAGGAGAAGCACTCTCCGTGCTGCAAACAGCTTCTCTGCCTGTGGAGAGCTCGGAAACAGCGTTTAACGCTGTTCCAAGCCTGCCTGCAAGCGAACCGCCGGAAAGTGCACTAGACGCGGCCAAACGGCGTTTTCCTCGCTTCCCAGGCTAGGAGAAGCGTTTTCCGTGCTGCAAACAGCTTCTCTGCTTGTGGGGAGCTCGGAAACTGCGTTTGACGCTGTTCCAAGCCTGCCTGCAAGCGAACCGCCGGAGAGTGCACTAGACGCGGCCAAACGGCGTTTTCTCGCTTCCCAGGCTAGGAGAAGCGTTTTTTCAGTGCTGCAAACAGCTTCTCTGCTTGTGGGGAGCTCGGAAACAGCGTTTGACGCTGTTCCAAGCCTGCCTGCAAGCGAACCGCCGGAGAGTACACTAGGCGCGGCCAAACGGCGTTTTCTCGCTTCCCAGGCTAGGAGAAGCGTTTTCCGTGCTGCAAACAGCTTCTCTGCTTGTGGGGAGCTCGGAAACAGCGTTTGACGCTGTTCCAAGCCTGCCTGCAAGCGAACCGCCGGAGAGTGCACTAGACGCGGCCAAACGGCGTTTTCTCGCTTCCCAGGCTAGGAGAAGTGTTTTCCGTGCTGCAAACAGCTTCTCTGCTTGTGGGGAGCTCGGAAACAGCGTTTGACGCTGTTCCAAGCCTGCCTGCGAGCGAACCGCCGGAGAGTGCACTAGGCGCGGCCAAACGGCGTTGTCTCGCTTCCCAGGCTAGGAGAAGCACTTTCCGTGCTGCAAACAGCTTCACTGCTTGTGGAGAGCTCGGAAACAGCGTTTAACGCTGTTCCAAGCCTGCCTGCAAGCGAACCGCCGGAGAGTGCACTAGGCGCGGCCAAACGGCGTTGTCTCGCTTCCCAGGCTAGGAGAAGCACTTGCCGTGCTGCAAACAGCTTCTCTGCCTGTGGAGAGCTCGGAAACAGCGTTTGACGCTGTTTCAGGCCGGCCTGCGAGCGAACCGCCGGAGAGTGCACTCGGCGCGGCCAAACGGCGTTTGCTCGCTTCCCAGGCTAGGAGAAGCACTTGCCGTGCTGCAAACAACTTCTCTGCCTGTGGAGAGCTCGGAAACAGCGTTTGACGCTGTTCCAGGCTGGCCTGCGAGCGAAGCGCCGGAGAGTGCACTCGGCGCGGCCAAACGGCGTTTGCTCGCTTCCCAGGCTAGGAGAAGCACTTGCCGTGCTGCAAACAGCTTCTCTGCCTGTGGAGAGCTCGGAAACAGCGTTTGACGCTGTTCCAGGCCGGCCTGCGAGCGAAGCGCCGGAGAGTGCACTCGGCGCGGCCAAACGGCGTTTGCTCGCTTCCCAGGCTAGGAGAAGCACTTGCCGTGCTGCAAACAGCTTCTCTGCCTGTGGAGAGCTCGGAAACAGCGTTTGACGCTGTTCCAGGCCGGCCTGCGAGCGAACCGCCGGAGAGTGCACTCGGCGCGGCCAAACGGCGTTTGCTCGCTTCCCAGGCTAGGAGAAGCACTTGCCGTGCTGCAAACAGCTTCTCTGCCTGTGGAGAGCTCGGAAACAGCGTTTGACGCTGTTCCAGGCCGGCCTGCGAGCGAACCGCCGGAGAGTGCACTCGGCGCGGCCAAACGGCGTTTGCTCGCTTCCCAGGCTAGGAGAAGCACTTGCCGTGCTGCAAACAGCTTCTCTGCCTGTGGAGAGCTCGGAAACAGCGTTTGACGCTGTTCCAGGCCGGCCTGCGAGCGAACCGCCGGAGAGTGCACTCGGCGCGGCCAAACGGCGTTTGCTCGCTTCCCAGGCTAGGAGAAGCGTTTTCCGTGCTGCAAACAGCTTCTCTGCTCGTGGGGAGCTCGGAAACAGCGTTTGACGCTGTTCCAAGCCTGCCTGCAAGCGAACCGCCGGAGAGTGCACTAGGCGCGGCCAAACGGCGTTGTCTCTCTTCCCAGGCTAGGAGAAGCACTTTCCGTGCTGCAAACAGCTTCTCTGCCTGTGGAGAGCTCGGAAACAGCGTTTGACGCTGTTCCAGGCCGGCCTGCGAGCGAACCGCCGGAGAGTGCACTCGGCGCGGCCAAACGGCGTTTGCTCGCTTCCCAGGCTAGGAGAAGCACTTGCCGTGCTGCAAACAGCTTCTCTGCCTGTGGAGAGCTCGGAAACAGCGTTTGACGCTGTTCCAGGCCGGCCTGCGAGCGAAGCGCCGGAGAGTGCACTCGGCGCGGCCAAACGGCGTTTGCTCGCTTCCCAGGCTAGGAGAAGCACTTGCCGTGCTGCAAACAGCTTCTCTGCCTGTGGAGAGCTCGGAAACAGCGTTTGACGCTGTTCCAGGCCGGCCTGCGAGCGAAGCGCCGGAGAGTGCACTCGGCGCGGCCAAACGGCGTTTGCTCGCTTCCCAGGCTAGGAGAAGCACTTGCCGTGCTGCAAACAGCTTCTCTGCCTGTGGAGAGCTCGGAAACAGCGTTTGACGCTGTTCCAGGCCGGCCTGCGAGCGAAGCGCCGGAGAGTGCACTCGGCGCGGCCAAACGGCGTTTGCTCGCTTCCCAGGCTAGGAGAAGCACTTGCCGTGCTGCAAACAGCTTCTCTGCCTGTGGAGAGCTCGGAAACAGCGTTTGACGCTGTTCCAGGCCGGCCTGCGAGCGAACCGCCGGAGAGTGCACTCGGCGCGGCCAAACGGCGTTTGCTCGCTTCCCAGGCTAGGAGAAGCACTTGCCGTGCTGCAAACAGCTTCTCTGCCTGTGGAGAGCTCGGAAACAGCGTTTGACGCTGTTCCAGGCCGGCCTGCGAGCGAACCGCCGGAGAGTGCACTCGGCGCGGCCAAACGGCGTTTGCTCGCTTCCCAGGCTAGGAGAAGCACTTGCCGTGCTGCAAACAGCTTCTCTGCCTGTGGAGAGCTCGGAAACAGCGTTTGACGCTGTTCCAGGCCGGCCTGCGAGCGAACCGCCGGAGAGTGCACTAGGCGCGGCCAAACGGCGTTGTCTCGCTTCCCAGGCTAGGAGAAGCACTCTCCGTGCTGCAAACAGCTTCTCTGCCTGTGGAGAGCTCGGAAACAGCGTTTAACGCTGTTCCAAGCCTGCCTGCAAGCGAACCGCCGGAAAGTGCACTAGACGCGGCCAAACGGCGTTTTCCTCGCTTCCCAGGCTAGGAGAAGCGTTTTCCGTGCTGCAAACAGCTTCTCTGCTTGTGGGGAGCTCGGAAACTGCGTTTGACGCTGTTCCAAGCCTGCCTGCAAGCGAACCGCCGGAGAGTGCACTAGACGCGGCCAAACGGCGTTTTCTCGCTTCCCAGGCTAGGAGAAGCGTTTTTTCAGTGCTGCAAACAGCTTCTCTGCTTGTGGGGAGCTCGGAAACAGCGTTTGACGCTGTTCCAAGCCTGCCTGCAAGCGAACCGCCGGAGAGTACACTAGGCGCGGCCAAATGGCGTTTTCTCGCTTCCCAGGCTAGGAGAAGCGTTTTCCGTGCTGCAAACAGCTTCTCTGCTTGTGGGGAGCTCGGAAAAAGCGTTTGACGCTGTTCCAAGCCTGCCTGCAAGCGAACCGGCGGAGAGTGCACTAGACGCGGCCAAACGGCGTTTTCTCGCTTCCCAGGCTAGGAGAAGTGTTTTCCGTGCTGCAAACAGCTTCTCTGCTTGTGGGGAGCTCGGAAACAGCGTTTGACGCTGTTCCAAGCCTGCCTGCGAGCGAACCGCCGGAGAGTGCACTAGGCGCGGCCAAACGGCGTTGTCTCGCTTCCCAGGCTAGGAGAAGCACTTTCCGTGCTGCAAACAGCTTCACTGCTTGTGGAGAGCTCGGAAACAGCGTTTAACGCTGTTCCAAGCCTGCCTGCAAGCGAACCGCCGGAGAGTGCACTAGGCGCGGCCAAACGGCGTTGTCTCGCTTCCCAGGCTAGGAGAAGCACTTGCCGTGCTGCAAACAGCTTCTCTGCCTGTGGAGAGCTCGGAAACAGCGTTTGACGCTGTTCCAGGCCGGCCTGCGAGCGAACCGCCGGAGAGTGCACTCGGCGCGGCCAAACGGCGTTTGCTCGCTTCCCAGGCTAGGAGAAGCACTTGCCGTGCTGCAAACAGCTTCTCTGCCTGTGGAGAGCTCGGAAACAGCGTTTGACGCTGTTCCAGGCCGGCCTGCGAGCGAACCGCCGGAGAGTGCACTCGGCGCGGCCAAACGGCGTTTGCTCGCTTCCCAGGCTAGGAGAAGCACTTGCCGTGCTGCAAACAGCTTCTCTGCCTGTGGAGAGCTCGGAAACAGCGTTTGACGCTGTTCCAGGCCGGCCTGCGAGCGAACCGCCGGAGAGTGCACTCGGCGCGGCCAAACGGCGTTTGCTCGCTTCCCAGGCTAGGAGAAGCACTTGCCATGCTGCAAACAGCTTCTCTGCCTGTGGAGAGCTCGGAAACAGCGTTTGACGCTGTTCCAGGCCGGCCTGCGAGCGAAGCGCCGGAGAGTGCACTCGGCGCGGCCAAACGGCGTTTGCTCGCTTCCCAGGCTAGGAGAAGCACTTGCCGTGCTGCAAACAGCTTCTCTGCCTGTGGAGAGCTCGGAAACAGCGTTTGACGCTGTTCCAGGCCGGCCTGCGAGCGAAGCGCCGGAGAGTGCACTCGGCGCGGCCAAACGGCGTTTGCTCGCTTCCCAGGCTAGGAGAAGCACTTGCCGTGCTGCAAACAGCTTCTCTGCCTGTGGAGAGCTCGGAAACAGCGTTTGACGCTGTTCCAGGCCGGCCTGCGAGCGAAGCGCCGGAGAGTGCACTCGGCGCGGCCAAACGGCGTTTGCTCGCTTCCCAGGCTAGGAGAAGCACTTGCCGTGCTGCAAACAGCTTCTCTGCTTGTGGGGAGCTCGGAAACTGCGTTTGACGCTGTTCCAAGCCTGCCTGCAAGCGAACCGCCGGAGAGTGCACTAGACGCGGCCAAACGGCGTTTTCTCGCTTCCCAGGCTAGGAGAAGCGTTTTTTCAGTGCTGCAAACAGCTTCTCTGCTTGTGGGGAGCTCGGAAACAGCGTTTGACGCTGTTCCAAGCCTGCCTGCAAGCGTACCGCCGGAGAGTACACTAGGCGCGGCCAAACGGCGTTTGCTCGCTTCCCAGGCTAGGAGAAGCACTTGCCGTGCTGCAAACAGCTTCTCTGCCTGTGGAGAGCTCGGAAACAGCGTTTGACGCTGTTCCAGGCCGGCCTGCGAGCGAACCGCCGGAGAGTGAACTCGGCGCGGCCAAACGGCGTTTGCTCGCTTCCCAGGCTAGGAGAAGCACTTGCCGTGCTGCAAACAGCTTCTCTGCCTGTGGAGAGCTCGGAAACAGCGTTTGACGCTGTTCCAGGCTGGCCTGCGAGCGAACCGCCGGAGAGTGCACTCGGCGCGGCCAAAGGGCGTTTGCTCGCTTCCCTGGCTAGGAGAAGCACTTGCCGTGCTGCAAACAGCTTCTCTGCCTGTGGAGAGCTCGGAAACAGCGTTTGACGCTGTTCCAGGCCGGCCTGCGAGCGAAGCGCCGGAGAGTGCACTCGGCGCGGCCAAACGGCGTTTGCTCGCTTCCCAGGCTAGGAGAAGCACTTGCCGTGCTGCAAACAGCTTCTCTGCCTGTGGAGAGCTCGGAAACAGCGTTTAACGCTGTTCCAGGCCGGCCTGCGAGCGAACCGCTGGAGAGCGCACTCGGCGCGGCCAAACGGCGTTTGCTCGCTTCCCAGGCTAGGAGAAGCAGTTGCCGTGCTGCAAACAGCTTCTCTGCCTGTGGAGAGCTCAGAAACAGCGTTTGACGCTGTTTCCAGGCCGGCCTGCGAGCGAACCGCCGGAGAGTGCACTCGGCGCGGCCAAACGACGTTTGCTCGCTTCCCAGGCTAGGAGAAGCACTTGCCGTGCTGCAAACAGCTTCTCTGCCTGTGGAGAGCTCGGAAACAGCGTTTGACGCTGTTCCAGGCCGGCCTGCGAGCGAACCGCCGGAGAGTGCACTCGGCGCGGCCAAACGGCGTTTGCTCGCTTCCCAGGCTAGGAGAAGCACTTGCCGTGCTGCAAACAGCTTCTCTGCCTGTGGAGAGCTCGGAAACAGCGTTTGACGCTGTTCCAGGCCGGCCTGCGAGCGAAGCGCCGGAGAGTGCACTCGGCGCGGCCAAACGGCGTTTGCTCGCTTCCCAGGCTAGGAGAAGCACTTGCCGTGCTGCAAACAGCTTCTCTGCCTGTGGAGAGCTCGGAAACAGCGTTTGACGCTGTTCCAGGCCGGCCTGCGAGCGAACCGCCGGAGAGTGCACTCGGCGCGGCCAAACGGCGTTTGCTCGCTTCCCAGGCTAGGAGAAGCACTTGCCGTGCTGCAAACAGCTTCTCTGCCTGTGGAGAGCTCGGAAACAGCGTTTGACGCTGTTCCAGGCCGGCCTGCGAGCGAACCGCCGGAGAGTGCACTCGGCGCGGCCAAACGACGTTTGCTCGCTTCCCAGGCTAGGAGAAGCACTTGCCGTGCTGCAAACAGCTTCTCTGCCTGTGGAGAGCTCGGAAACAGCGTTTGACGCTGTTCCAGGCCGGCCTCCGAGCGAAGCGCCGGAGAGTGCACTCGGCGCGGCCAAACGGCGTTTGCTCGCTTCCCAGGCTAGGAGAAGCACTTGCCGTGCTGCAAACAGCTTCTCTGCCTGTGGAGAGCTCGGAAACAGCGTTTGACGCTGTTCCAGGCCGGCCTGCGAGCGAACCGCCGGAGAGTGCACTCGGCGCGGCCAAACGGCGTTTGCTCGCTTCCCAGGCTAGGAGAAGCACTTGCCGTGCTGCAAACAGCTTCTCTGCCTGTGGAGAGCTCGGAAACAGCGTTTGACGCTGTTCCAGGCCGGCCTGCGAGCGAAGCGCCGGAGAGTGCACTCGGCGCGGCCAAACGGCGTTTGCTCGCTTCCCAGGCTAGGAGAAGCACTTGCCGTGCTGCAAACAGCTTCTCTGCCTGTGGAGAGCTCGGAAACAGCGTTTGACGCTGTTCCAGGCCGGCCTGCGAGCGAACCGCCGGAGAGTGCACTCGGCGCGGCCAAACGGCGTTTGCTCGCTTCCCAGGCTAGGAGAAGCACTTGCCGTGCTGCAAACAGCTTCTCTGCCTGTGGAGAGCTCGGAAACAGCGTTTGACGCTGTTCCAGGCTGGCCTGCGAGCGAACCGCCGGAGAGTGCACTCGGCGCGGCCAAACGGCGTTTGCTCGCTTCCCAGGCTAGGAGAAGCACTTGCCGTGCTGCAAACAGCTTCTCTGCCTGTGGAGAGCTCGGAAACAGCGTTTGACGCTGTTCCAGGCCGGCCTGCGAGCGAACCGCCGGAGAGTGCACTCGGCGCGGCCAAACGGCGTT
The DNA here is from genome assembly GCF_029207755.1 of Chamaea fasciata. Lineage (NCBI taxonomy): Eukaryota > Metazoa > Chordata > Aves > Passeriformes > Sylviidae > Chamaea > Chamaea fasciata. The sequence continues at coordinate 101,303 of NW_027094393.1, forward strand.
TGCTCGCTTCCCAGGCTAGGAGAAGCACTTGCCGTGCTGCAAACAGCTTCTCTGCCTGTGGAGAGCTCGGAAACAGCGTTTGACGCTGTTCCAGGCCGGCCTGCGAGCGAAGCGCCGGAGAGTGCACTCGGCGCGGCCAAACGGCGTTTGCTCGCTTCCCAGGCTAGGAGAAGCACTTGCCGTGCTGCAAACAGCTTCTCTGCCTGTGGAGAGCTCGGAAACAGCGTTTGACGCTGTTCCAGGCCGGCCTGCGAGCGAACCGCCGGAGAGTGCACTCGGCGCGGCCAAACGGCGTTTGCTCGCTTCCCAGGCTAGGAGAAGCACTTGCCGTGCTGCAAACAGCTTCTCTGCCTGTGGAGAGCTCGGAAACAGCGTTGACGCTGTTCCAGGCCGGCCTGCGAGCGAAGCGCCGGAGAGTGCACTCGGCGCGGCCAAACGGCGTTTGCTCGCTTCCCAGGCTAGGAGAAGCACTTGCCGTGCTGCAAACAGCTTCTCTGCCTGTGGAGAGCTCGGAAACAGCGTTTGACGCTGTTCCAGGCCGGCCTGCGAGCGAACCGCCGGAGAGTGCACTCGGCGCGGCCAAACGGCGTTTGCTCGCTTCCCAGGCTAGGAGAAGCACTTGCCGTGCTGCAAACAGCTTCTCTGCCTGTGGAGAGCTCGGAAACAGCGTTTGACGCTGTTCCAGGCCGGCCCTGCGAGCGAAGCGCCGGAGAGTGCACTCGGCGCGGCCAAACGGCGTTTGCTCGCTTCCCAGGCTAGGAGAAGCACTTGCCGTGCTGCAAACAGCTTCTCTGCCTGTGGAGAGCTCGGAAACAGCATTTGACGCTGTTCCAGGCCGGCCTGCGAGCGAAGCGCCGGAGAGTGCACTCGGCGCGGCCAAACGGCGTTTTGCTCGCTTCCCAGGCTAGGAGAAGCACTTGCCGTGCTGCAAACAGCTTCTCTGCCTGTGGAGAGCTCGGAAACAGCGTTTGACGCTGTTCCAGGCCGGCCTGCGAGCGAACCGCCGGAGAGTGCACTCGGCGCGGCCTAACGGCGTTTGCTCGCTTCCCAGGCTAGGAGAAGCACTTGCCGTGCTGCAAACAGCCTCTCTGCCTGTGGAGAGCTCGGAAACAGCGTTTGACGCTGTTCCAGGCCGGCCTGCGAGCGAAGCGCCGGAGAGTGCACTCGGCGCGGCCAAACGGCGTTTGCTCGCTTCCCAGGCTAGGAGAAGCACTTGCCGTGCTGCAAACAGCTTCTCTGCCTGTGGAGAGCTCGGAAACAGCGTTTGACGCTGTTCCAGGCCGGCCTGCGAGCGAAGCGCCGGAGAGTGCACTCGGCGCGGCCAAACGGCGTTTGCTCGCTTCCCAGGCTAGGAGAAGCACTTGCCGTGCTGCAAACAGCTTCTCTGCCTGTGGAGAGCTCGGAAACAGCGTTTGACGCGGTTCCAGGCCGGCCTGCGAGCGAACCGCCGGAGAGTGCACTCGGCGCGGCCAAACGGCGTTTGCTCGCTTCCCAGGCTAGGAGAAGCACTTGCCGTGCTGCAAACAGCTTCTCTGCCTGTGGAGAGCTCGGAAACAGCGTTTGACGCTGTTCCAGGCCGGCCTGCGAGCGAACCGCCGGAGAGTGCACTCGGCGCGACCTAACGGCGTTTGCTCGCTTCCCAGGCTAGGAGAAGCACTTGCCGTGCTGCAAACAGCTTCTCTGCCTGTGGAGAGCTCGGAAACAGCGTTTGACGCTGTTCCAGGCCGGCCTGCGAGCGAAGCGCCGGAGAGTGCACTCGGCGCGGCCAAACGGCGTTTGCTCGCTTCCCAGGCTAGGAGAAGCACTTGCCGTGCTGCAAACAGCTTCTCTGCCTGTGGAGAGCTCGGAAACAGCGTTTGACGCTGTTCCAGGCCGGCCTGCGAGCGAACCGCCGGAGAGTGCACTCGGCGCGGCCAAACGGCGTTTGCTCGCTTCCCAGGCTAGGAGAAGCACTTGCCATGCTGCAAACAGCTTCTCTGCCTGTGGAGAGCTCGGAAACAGCGTTTGACGCTGTTCCAGGCCGGCCTGCGAGCGAAGCGCCGGAGAGTGCACTCGGCGCGGCCAAACGGCGTTTGCTCGCTTCCCAGGCTAGGAGAAGCACTTGCCGTGCTGCAAACAGCTTCTCTGCCTGTGGAGAGCTCGGAAACAGCGTTTGACGCTGTTCCAGGCCGGCCTGCGAGTGAAGCGCCGGAGAGTGCACTCGGCGCGGCCAAACGGCGTTTGCTCGCTTCCCAGGCTAGGAGAAGCACTTGCCGTGCTGCAAACAGCTTCTCTGCCTGTGGAGAGCTCGGAAACAGCGTTTGACGCTGTTCCAGGCCGGCCTGCGAGCGAACCGCCGGAGAGTGCACTCGGCGCGGCCAAACGGCGTTTGCTCGCTTCCCAGGCTAGGAGAAGCACTTGCCGTGCTGCAAACAGCTTCTCTGCCTGTGGAGAGCTCGGAAACAGCGTTTGACGCTGTTCCAGGCTGGCCGGCGAGCGAACCGCCGGAGAGTGCACTCGGCGCGGCCAAAACGGCGTTTGCTCGCTTCCCAGGCTAGGAGAAGCACTTGCCGTGCTGCAAACAGCTTCTCTGCCTGTGGAGAGCTCGGAAACAGCGTTTGACGCTGTTCCAGGCCGGCCTGCGAGCGAACGGCCGGAGAGTGCACTCGGCGCGGCCAAACGGCGTTTGCTCGCTTCCCAGGCTAGGAGAAGCACTTGCCGTGCTGCAAACAGCTTCTCTGCCTGTGGAGAGCTCGGAAACAGCGTTTGACGCTGTTCCAGGCCGGCCTGCGAGCGAACCGCCGGAGAGTGCACTCGGCGCGGCCAAACGGCGTTTGCTCGCTTCCCAGGCTAGGAGAAGCACTTGCCGTGCTGCAAACAGCTTCTCTGCCTGTGGAGAGCTCGGAAACAGCGTTTGACGCTGTTCCAGGCCGGCCTGCGAGCGAAGCGCCGGAGAGTGCACTCGGCGCGGCCAAACGGCGTTTGCTCGCTTCCCAGGCTAGGAGAAGCACTTGCCGTGCTGCAAACAGCTTCTCTGCCTGTGGAGAGCTCGGAAACAGCGGTTGACGCGGTTCCAGGCCGGCCTGCGAGCGAACCGCCGGAGAGTGCACTCGGCGCGGCCAAACGGCGTTTGCTCGCTTCCCAGGCTAGGAGAAGCACTTGCCGTGCTGCAAACAGCTTCTCTGCCTGTGGAGAGCTCGGAAACAGCGTTTGACGCTGTTCCAGGCCGGCCTGCGAGCGAACCGCCGGAGAGTGCACTCGGCGCGGCCAAACGACGTTTGCTCGCTTCCCAGGCTAGGAGAAGCACTTGCCGTGCTGCAAACAGCTTCTCTGCCTGTGGAGAGCTCGGAAACAGCGTTTGACGCTGTTCCAGGCCCGCCTGCGAGCGAAGCGCCGGAGAGTGCACTCGGCGCGGCCAAACGGCGTTTGCTCGCTTCCCAGGCTAGGAGAAGCACTTGCCGTGCTGCAAACAGCTTCTCTGCCTGTGGAGAGCTCGGAAACAGCGTTTGACGCTGTTCCAGGCCGGCCTGCGAGCGAACGGCCGGAGAGTGCACTCGGCGCGGCCAAACGGCGTTTTGCTCGCTTCCCAGGCTAGGAGAAGCACTTGCCGTGCTGCAAACAGCTTCTCTGCCTGTGGAGAGCTCGGAAACAGCGTTTGACGCTGTTCCAGGCCGGCCTGCGAGCGAACCGCCGGAGAGTGCACTCGGCGCGGCCAAACGGAGTTTGCTCGCTTCCCAGGCTAGGAGAAGCACTTGCCGTGCTGCAAACAGCTTCTCTGCCTGTGGAGAGCTCGGAAACAGCGTTTGACGCTGTTCCAGGCCGGCCTGCGAGCGAAGCGCCGGAGAGTGCACTCGGCGCGGCCAAACGGCGTTTGCTCGCTTCCCAGGCTAGGAGAAGCACTTGCCGTGCTGCAAAACAGCTTCTCTGCCTGTGGAGAGCTCGGAAACAGCGTTTGACGCTGTTCCAGGCCGGCCTGCGAGCGAACGGCCGGAGAGTGCACTCGGCGCGGCCAAACGGCGTTTGCTCGCTTCCCAGGCTAGGAGAAGCACTTGCCGTGCTGCAAACAGCTTCTCTGCCTGTGGAGAGCTCGGAAACAGCGTTTGACGCTGTTCCAGGCCGGCCTGCGAGCGAACCGCCGGAGAGTGCACTCGGCGCGGCCAAACGGCGTTTGCTCGCTTCCCAGGCTAGGAGAAGCACTTGCCGTGCTGCAAACAGCTTCTCTGCCTGTGGAGAGCTCGGAAACAGCGTTTGACGCTGTTCCAGGCCGGCCTGCGAGCGAACCGCCGGAGAGTGCACTCGGCGCGGCCAAACGGCGTTTGCTCGCTTCCCAGGCTAGGAGAAGCACTTGCCGTGCTGCAAACAGCTTCTCTGCCTGTGGAGAGCTCGGAAACAGCGTTTGACGCTGTTCCAGGCCGGCCTGCGAGCGAAGCGCCGGAGAGTGCACTCGGCGCGGCCAAACGGCGTTTGCTCGCTTCCCAGGCTAGGAGAAGCACTTGCCGTGCTGCAAACAGCTTCTCTGCCTGTGGAGAGCTCGGAAACAGCGTTTGACGCTGTTCCAGGCCGGCCTGCGAGCGAAGCGCCGGAGAGTGCACTCGGCGCGGCCAAACGGCGTTTGCTCGCTTCCCAGGCTAGGAGAAGCACTTGCCGTGCTGCAAACAGCTTCTCTGCCTGTGGAGAGCTCGGAAACAGCGTTTGACGCTGTTCCAGGCCGGCCTGCGAGCGAAGCGCCGGAGAGTGCACTCGGCGCGGCCAAACGGCGTTTGCTCGCTTCCCAGGCTAGGAGAAGCACTTGCCGTGCTGCAAACAGCTTCTCTGCCTGTGGAGAGCTCGGAAACAGCGTTTGACGCTGTTCCAGGCCGGCCTGCGAGCGAACCGCCGGAGAGTGCACTCGGCGCGGCCAAACGGCGTTTGCTCGCTTCCCAGGCTAGGAGAAGCACTTGCCGTGCTGCAAACAGCTTCTCTGCCTGTGGAGAGCTCGGAAACAGCGTTTGACGCTGTTCCAGGCCGGCCTGCGAGCGAAGCGCCGGAGAGTGCACTCGGCGCGGCCAAACGGCGTTTGCTCGCTTCCCAGGCTAGGAGAAGCACTTGCCGTGCTGCAAACAGCTTCTCTGCCTGTGGAGAGCTCGGAAACAGCGTTTGACGCTGTTCCAGGCCGGCCTGCGAGCGAACCGCCGGAGAGTGCACTCGGCGCGGCCAAACGGCGTTTGCTCGCTTCCCAGGCTAGGAGAAGCACTTGCCGTGCTGCAAACAGCTTCTCTGCCTGTGGAGAGCTCGGAAACAGCGTTTGACGCTGTTCCAGGCCGGCCTGCGAGCGAAGCGCCGGAGAGTGCACTCGGCGCGGCCAAACGGCGTTTGCTCGCTTCCCAGGCTAGGAGAAGCACTTGCCGTGCTGCAAACAGCTTCTCTGCCTGTGGAGAGCTCGGAAACAGCGTTTGACGCTGTTCCAGGCCGGCCTGCGAGCGAACCGCCGGAGAGTGCACTCGGCGCGGCCAAACGGCGTTTGCTCGCTTCCCAGGCTAGGAGAAGCACTTGCCGTGCTGCAAACAGCTTCTCTGCCTGTGGAGAGCTCGGAAACAGCGTTTGACGCTGTTCCAGGCCGGCCTGCGAGCGAACCGCCGGAGAGTGCACTCGGCGCGGCCAAACGGCGTTTGCTCGCTTCCCAGGCTAGGAGAAGCACTTGCCGTGCTGCAAACAGCTTCTCTGCCTGTGGAGAGCTCGGAAACAGCGTTTGACGCTGTTCCAGGCCGGCCTGCGAGCGAACCGCCGGAGAGTGCACTCGGCGCGGCCAAACGGCGTTTGCTCGCTTCCCAGGCTAGGAGAAGCACTTGCCGTGCTGCAAACAGCTTCTCTGCCTGTGGAGAGCTCGGAAACAGCGTTTGACGCTGTTCCAGGCCGGCCTGCGAGCGAAGCGCCGGAGAGTGCACTCGGCGCGGCCTAACGGCGTTTGCTCGCTTCCCAGGCTAGGAGAAGCACTTGCCGTGCTGCAAACAGCTTCTCTGCCTGTGGAGAGCTCGGAAACAGCGTTTGACGCTGTTCCAGGCCGGCCTGCGAGCGAACCGCCGGAGAGTGCACTCGGCGCGGCCAAACGGCGTTTGCTCGCTTCCCAGGCTAGGAGAAGCACTTGCCGTGCTGCAAACAGCTTCTCTGCCTGTGGAGAGCTCGGAAACAGCGTTTGACGCTGTTCCAGGCCGGCCTGCGAGCGAAGCGCCGGAGAGTGCACTCGGCGCGGCCTAACGGCGTTTGCTCGCTTCCCAGGCTAGGAGAAGCACTTGCCGTGCTGCAAACAGCTTCTCTGCCTGTGGAGAGCTCGGAAACAGCGTTTGACGCTGTTCCAGGCCGGCCTGCGAGCGAAGCGCCGGAGAGTGCACTCGGCGCGGCCAAACGGCGTTTGCTCGCTTCCCAGGCTAGGAGAAGCACTTGCCGTGCTGCAAA